>NW_026263460.1:0-255376 GCF_947179515.1 Apodemus sylvaticus
TTCGAGATACAACGTGTAGTTTTGGAGATACAAGCTAATTTTGTACTATGCGTTATTTCTTCTCGTAAAGAGTTTCCAATGCGTACATATATGTCTTTACTCTGCAAACCTGTATTTCCTTATGAAGTGGTATTCTTACATATCCTTTCGAGAGAAAACTGTCCTGTGCCTTCTCTTTTGAGGCTACACACTTAGACATACACGCAACATGAAAGCTTTTCGACTTACAACGTGTTGTTTAGGAAAAACAAGATAATTTCGCACGATGCGGGATTTCCTTAAAACGTGATTTTCTGAAAGATTTTGATGAAAGAAAATTCACCTTTTGGTTCTCTTTAGGTGCTACATGTTAAGACGTACACGCCACAACAATTCTTTTCGAGATACAACGTGTAGTTTTGGAGATACAAGCTAATTTTGTACTATGCGTTATTTCTTCTCGTAAAGAGTTTCCAATGCGTACGTATATGTCTTTACTCTGCAAAACTGTATTTCCTTATGAAGTGGTATTCTTACATATCCTTTCGAGAGAAAACTGTCCTGTGCCTTCTCTTTTGAGGCTACACACTTAGACATACACGCAACATGAAAGCTTTTCGACTTACAACGTGTTGTTTAAGAAAAACAAGATAATTTCGCACGATGCGGGATTTCCTTAAAACGTGATTTTCTGAAAAATTTTGACGAAAGAAAATTCTCCTTTTGGTTCTCTTTAGATGCTACATGTTAAGACGTACATGCCACAACAATTCTTTTCGAGATACAACGTGTAGTTTTGGAGATACAAGCTAATTTTGTACTATGCGTTATTTCTTCTCGTAAAGAGTTTCCAATGCGTACGCATATGTCTTTACTCTGCAAAACTGTATTTCCTTATGAAGTGGTATTCTTACATATCCTTTCGAGAGAAAACTGTCCTGTGCCTTCTCTTTTGAGGCTACACACTTAGACATGCACGCAACATGAAAGCTTTTCGACTTACAACGTGTTGTTTAGGAAAAACAAGATAATTTCGCACGATGCGGGATTTCCTTAAAACGTGATTTTCTGAAAAATTTTGACGAAAGAAAATTCTCCTTTTGGTTCTCTTTAGATGCTACATGTTAAGACGTACACGCCACAACAATTCTTTTCGAGATACAACGTGTAGTTTTGGAGATACAAGCTAATTTTGTACTATGCGTTATTTCTTCTCGTAAAGAGTTTCCAATGCGTACGTATATGTCTTTACTCTGCAAAACTGTATTTCCTTATGAAGTGGTATTCTTACATATCCTTTCGAGAGAAAACTGTCCTGTGCCTTCTCTTTTGAGGCTACACACTTAGACATACACGCAACATGAAAGCTTTTCGACTTACAACGTGTTGTTTAGGAAAAACAAGATAATTTCGCACGATGCGGGATTTCCTTAAAACGTGATTTTCTGAAAAATTTTGACGAAAGAAAATTCTCCTTTTGGTTCTCTTTAGATGCTACATGTTAAGACGTACACGCCACAACAATTCTTTTCGAGATACAACGTGTAGTTTTGGAGATACAAGCTAATTTTGTACTATGCGTTATTTCTTCTCGTAAAGAGTTTCCAATGCGTACGTATATGTCTTTACTCTGCAAAACTGTATTTCCTTATGAAGTGGTATTCTTACATATCCTTTCGAGAGAAAACTGTCCTGTGCCTTCTCTTTTGAGGCTACACACTTAGACATACACGCAACATGAAAGCTTTTCGACTTACAACGTGTTGTTTAGGAAAAACAAGATAATTTCGCACGATGCGGGATTTCCTTAAAACGTGATTTTCTGAAAAATTTTGACGAAAGAAAATTCTCCTTTTGGTTCTCTTTAGATGCTACATGTTAAGACGTACACGCCACAACAATTCTTTTCGAGATACAACGTGTAGTTTTGGAGATACAAGCTAATTTTGTACTATGCGTTATTTCTTCTCGTAAAGAGTTTCCAATGCGTACGTATATGTCTTTACTCTGCAAAACTGTATTTCCTTATGAAGTGGTATTCTTACATATCCTTTCGAGAGAAAACTGTCCTGTGCCTTCTCTTTTGAGGCTACACACTTAGACATACACGCAACATGAAAGCTTTTCGACTTACAACGTGTTGTTTAGGAAAAACAAGATAATTTCGCACGATGCGGGATTTCCTTAAAACGTGATTTTCTGAAAAATTTTGACGAAAGAAAATTCTCCTTTTGGTTCTCTTTAGATGCTACATGTTAAGACGTACACGCCACAACAATTCTTTTCGAGTTACAACGTGTAGTTTTGGAGATACAAGCTAATTTTGTACTATGCGTTATTTCTTCTCGTAAAGAGTTTCCAATACGTACGTATTTGTCTTTACTCTCCAAAATTGTACTTCCTTATAACGGGGTATTCTACAATATTCTTTCGAGAGAAAACTGTCCTGTGCCTTCTCTTTTGAGGCTACACACTTAGACATACACGCATCATGAAAGCTTTTCGACTTACAACGTGTTGTTTAGGAAAAACAAGATAATTTCGCACGATGCGGGATTTCCTTAAAACGTGATTTTCTGAAAAATTTTGACGAAAGAAAATTCTCCTTTTGGTTCTCTTTAGATGCTACATGTTAAGACGTACACGCCACAACAATTCTTTTCGAGATACAACGTGTAGTTTTGGAGATACAAGCTAATTTTGTACTATGCGTTATTTCTTCTCGTAAAGAGTTTCCAATGCGTACGCATATGTCTTTACTCTGCAAAACTGTATTTCCTTATGAAGTCGTATTCTTACATATCCTTTCGAGAGAAAACTGTCCTGTGCCTTCTCTTTTGAGGCTACACACTTAGACATACACGCAACATGAAAGCTTTTCGACTTACAACGTGTTGTTTAGGAAAAACAAGATAATTTCGCACGATGCGGGATTTCCTTAAAACGTGATTTTCTGAAAAATTTTGACGAAAGAAAATTCTCCTTTTGGTTCTCTTTAGATGCTACATGTTAAGACGTACACGCCACAACAATTCTTTTCGAGATACAACGTGTAGTTTTGGAGATACAAGCTAATTTTGTACTATGCGTTATTTCTTCTCGTAAAGAGTTTCCAATGCGTACGTATATGTCTTTACTCTGCAAAACTGTATTTCCTTGTGAAGTGGTATTCTTACATATCCTTTCGAGAGAAAACTGTCCTGTGCCTTCTCTTTTGAGGCTACACACTTAGACATACACGCAACATGAAAGCTTTTCGACTTACAACGTGTTGTTTAGGAAAAACAAGATAATTTCGCACGATGCGGGATTTCCTTAAAACGTGATTTTCTGAAAAATTTTGACGAAAGAAAATTCTCCTTTTGGTTCTCTTTAGATGCTACATGTTAAGACGTACACGCCACAACAATTCTTTTCGAGATACAACGTGTAGTTTTGGAGATACAAGCTAATTTTGTACTATGCGTTATTTCTTCTCGTAAAGAGTTTCCAATGCGTACGTATATGTCTTTACTCTGCAAACCTGTATTTCCTTATGAAGTGGTATTCTTACATATCCTTTCGAGAGAAAACTGTCCTGTGCCTTCTCTTTTGAGGCTACACACTTAGACATACACGCAACATGAAAGCTTTTCGACTTACAACGTGTTGTTTAGGAAAAACAAGATAATTTCGCACGATGCGGGATTTCCTTAAAACGTGATTTTCTGAAAAATTTTGACGAAAGAAAATTCTCCTTTTGGTTCTCTTTAGATGCTACATGTTAAGACGTACACGCCACAACAATTCTTTTCGAGTTACAACGTGTAGTTTTGGAGATACAAGCTAATTTTGTACTATGCGTTATTTCTTCTCGTAAAGAGTTTCCAATACGTACGTATTTGTCTTTACTCTCCAAAATTGTACTTCCTTATAACGGGGTATTCTACAATATTCTTTCGAGAGAAAACTGTCCTGTGCCTTCTCTTTTGAGGCTACACACTTAGACATACACGCAACATGAAAGCTTTTCGACTTACAACGTGTTGTTTAGGAAAAACAAGATAATTTCGCACGATGCGGGATTTCCTTAAAACGTGATTTTCTGAAAAATTTTGACGAAAGAAAATTCTCCTTTTGGTTCTCTTTAGATGCTACATGTTAAGACGTACACGCCACAACAATTCTTTTCGAGATACAACGTGTAGTTTTGGAGATACAAGCTAATTTTGTACTATGCGTTATTTCTTCTCGTAAAGAGTTTCCAATGCGTACGCATATGTCTTTACTCTGCAAAACTGTATTTCCTTATGAAGTGGTATTCTTACATATCCTTTCGAGAGAAAACTGTCCTGTGCCTTCTCTTTTGAGGCTACACACTTAGACATACACGCAACATGAAAGCTTTTCGACTTACAACGTGTTGTTTAGGAAAAACAAGATAATTTCGCACGATGCGGGATTTCCTTAAAAGGTGATTTTCTGAAAAATTTTGACGAAAGAAAATTCTCCTTTTGGTTCTCTTTAGATGCTACATGTTAAGACGTACACGCCACAACAATTCTTTTCGAGATACAACGTGTAGTTTTGGAGATACAAGCTAATTTTGTACTATGTGTTATTTCTTCTCGTAAAGAGTTTCCAATGTGTACGTATATGTCTTTACTCTGCAAAACTGTATTTCCTTATGAAGTGGTATTCTTACATATCCTTTCGAGAGAAAACTGTCCTGTGCCTTCTCTTTTGAGGCTACACACTTAGACATACACGCAACATGAAAGCTTTTCGACTTACAACGTGTTGTTTAGGAAAAACAAGATAATTTCGCACGATGCGGGATTTCCTTAAAACGTGATTTTCTGAAAAATTTTGACGAAAGAAAATTCTCCTTTTGGTTCTCTTTAGATGCTACATGTTAAGACGTACACGCCACAACAATTCTTTTCGAGATACAACGTGTAGTTTTGGAGATACAAGCTAATTTTGTACTATGCGTTATTTCTTCTCGTAAAGAGTTTCCAATGCGTACGCATATGTCTTTACTCTGCAAAACTGTATTTCCTTATGAAGTGGTATTCTTACATATCCTTTCGAGAGAAAACTGTCCTGTGCCTTCTCTTTTGAGGCTACACACTTAGACATACACGCAACATGAAAGCTTTTCGACTTACAACGTGTTGTTTAGGAAAAACAAGATAATTTCGCACGATGCGGGATTTCCTTAAAACGTGATTTTCTGAAAAATTTTGACGAAAGAAAATTCTCCTTTTGGTTCTCTTTAGATGCTACATGTTAAGACGTACACGCCACAACAATTCTTTTCGAGATACAACGTGTAGTTTTGGAGATACAAGCTAATTTTGTACTATGCGTTATTTCTTCTCGTAAAGAGTTTCCAATGCGTACGTATATGTCTTTACTCTGCAAAACTGTATTTCCTTATGAAGTGGTATTCTTACATATCCTTTCGAGAGAAAACTGTCCTGTGCCTTCTCTTTTGAGGCTACACACTTAGACATACACGCAACATGAAAGCTTTTCGACTTACAACGTGTTGTTTAGGAAAAACAAGATAATTTCGCACGATGCGGGATTTCCTTAAAACGTGATTTTCTGAAAAATTTTGACGAAAGAAAATTCTCCTTTTGGTTCTCTTTAGATGCTACATGTTAAGACGTACACGCCACAACAATTCTTTTCGAGATACAACGTGTAGTTTTGGAGATACAAGCTAATTTTGTACTATGCGTTATTTCTTCTCGTAAAGAGTTTCCAATGCGTACGTATATGTCTTTACTCTGCAAAACTGTATTTCCTTATGAAGTGGTATTCTTACATATCCTTTCGAGAGAAAACTGTCCTGTGCCTTCTCTTTTGAGGCTACACACTTAGACATACACGCAACATGAAAGCTTTTCGACTTACAACGTGTTGTTTAGGAAAAACAAGATAATTTCGCACGATGCGGGATTTCCTTAAAACGTGATTTTCTGAAAAATTTTGACGAAAGAAAATTCTCCTTTTGGTTCTCTTTAGATGCTACATGTTAAGACGTACACGCCACAACAATTCTTTTCGAGTTACAACGTGTAGTTTTGGAGATACAAGCTAATTTTGTACTATGCGTTATTTCTTCTCGTAAAGAGTTTCCAATACGTACGTATTTGTCTTTACTCTCCAAAATTGTACTTCCTTTTAACGGGGTATTCTACAATATTCTTTCGAGAGAAAACTGTCCTGTGCCTTCTCTTTTGAGGCTACACACTTAGACATACACGCAACATGAAAGCTTTTCGACTTACAACGTGTTGTTTAGGAAAAACAAGATAATTTCGCACGATGCGGGATTTCCTTAAAACGTGATTTTCTGAAAAATTTTGACGAAAGAAAATTCTCCTTTTGGTTCTCTTTAGATGCTACATGTTAAGACGTACACGCCACAACAATTCTTTTCGAGATACAACGTGTAGTTTTGGAGATACAAGCTAATTTTGTACTATGCGTTATTTCTTCTCGTAAAGAGTTTCCAATGCGTACGCATATGTCTTTACTCTGCAAAACTGTATTTCCTTATGAAGTCGTATTCTTACATATCCTTTCGAGAGAAAACTGTCCTGTGCCTTCTCTTTTGAGGCTACACACTTAGACATACACGCAACATGAAAGCTTTTCGACTTACAACGTGTTGTTTAGGAAAAACAAGATAATTTCGCACGATGCGGGATTTCCTTAAAACGTGATTTTCTGAAAAATTTTGACGAAAGAAAATTCTCCTTTTGGTTCTCTTTAGATGCTACATGTTAAGACGTACACGCCACAACAATTCTTTTCGAGATACAACGTGTAGTTTTGGAGATACAAGCTAATTTTGTACTATGCGTTATTTCTTCTCGTAAAGAGTTTCCAATGCGTACGTATATGTCTTTACTCTGCAAAACTGTATTTCCTTATGAAGTGGTATTCTTACATATCCTTTCGAGAGAAAACTGTCCTGTGCCTTCTCTTTTGAGGCTACACACTTAGACATACACGCAACATGAAAGCTTTTCGACTTACAACGTGTTGTTTAGGAAAAACAAGATAATTTCGCACGATGCGGGATTTCCTTAAAACGTGATTTTCTGAAAAATTTTGACGAAAGAAAATTCTCCTTTTGGTTCTCTTTAGATGCTACATGTTAAGACGTACACGCCACAACAATTCTTTTCGAGTTACAACGTGTAGTTTTGGAGATACAAGCTAATTTTGTACTATGCGTTATTTCTTCTCGTAAAGAGTTTCCAATACGTACGTATTTGTCTTTACTCTCCAAAATTGTACTTCCTTTTAACGGGGTATTCTACAATATTCTTTCGAGAGAAAACTGTCCTGTGCCTTCTCTTTTGAGGCTACACACTTAGACATACACGCAACATGAAAGCTTTTCGACTTACAACGTGTTGTTTAGGAAAAACAAGATAATTTCGCACGATGCGGGATTTCCTTAAAACGTGATTTTCTGAAAAATTTTGACGAAAGAAAATTCTCCTTTTGGTTCTCTTTAGATGCTACATGTTAAGACGTACACGCCACAACAATTCTTTTCGAGATACAACGTGTAGTTTTGGAGATACAAGCTAATTTTGTACTATGCGTTATTTCTTCTCGTAAAGAGTTTCCAATGCGTACGCATATGTCTTTACTCTGCAAAACTGTATTTCCTTATGAAGTCGTATTCTTACATATCCTTTCGAGAGAAAACTGTCCTGTGCCTTCTCTTTTGAGGCTACACACTTAGACATACACGCAACATGAAAGCTTTTCGACTTACAACGTGTTGTTTAGGAAAAACAAGATAATTTCGCACGATGCGGGATTTCCTTAAAACGTGATTTTCTGAAAAATTTTGACGAAAGAAAATTCTCCTTTTGGTTCTCTTTAGATGCTACATGTTAAGACGTACACGCCACAACAATTCTTTTCGAGATACAACGTGTAGTTTTGGAGATACAAGCTAATTTTGTACTATGCGTTATTTCTTCTCGTAAAGAGTTTCCAATGCGTACGTATATGTCTTTACTCTGCAAAACTGTATTTCCTTGTGAAGTGGTATTCTTACATATCCTTTCGAGAGAAAACTGTCCTGTGCCTTCTCTTTTGAGGCTACACACTTAGACATACACGCAACATGAAAGCTTTTCGACTTACAACGTGTTGTTTAGGAAAAACAAGATAATTTCGCACGATGCGGGATTTCCTTAAAACGTGATTTTCTGAAAAATTTTGACGAAAGAAAATTCTCCTTTTGGTTCTCTTTAGATGCTACATGTTAAGACGTACACGCCACAACAATTCTTTTCGAGATACAACGTGTAGTTTTGGAGATACAAGCTAATTTTGTACTATGCGTTATTTCTTCTCGTAAAGAGTTTCCAATGCGTACGTATATGTCTTTACTCTGCAAAACTGTATTTCCTTATGAAGTGGTATTCTTACATATCCTTTCGAGAGAAAACTGTCCTGTGCCTTCTCTTTTGAGGCTACACACTTAGACATACACGCAACATGAAAGCTTTTCGACTTACAACGTGTTGTTTAGGAAAAACAAGATAATTTCGCACGATGCGGGATTTCCTTAAAACGTGATTTTCTGAAAAATTTTGACGAAAGAAAATTCTCCTTTTGGTTCTCTTTAGATGCTACATGTTAAGACGTACACGCCACAACAATTCTTTTCGAGTTACAACGTGTAGTTTTGGAGATACAAGCTAATTTTGTACTATGCGTTATTTCTTCTCGTAAAGAGTTTCCAATACGTACGTATTTGTCTTTACTCTCCAAAATTGTACTTCCTTATAACGGGGTATTCTACAATATTCTTTCGAGAGAAAACTGTCCTGTGCCTTCTCTTTTGAGGCTACACACTTAGACATACACGCAACATGAAAGCTTTTCGACTTACAACGTGTTGTTTAGGAAAAACAAGATAATTTCGCACGATGCGGGATTTCCTTAAAACGTGATTTTCTGAAAAATTTTGACGAAAGAAAATTCTCCTTTTGGTTCTCTTTAGATGCTACATGTTAAGACGTACACGCCACAACAATTCTTTTCGAGATACAACGTGTAGTTTTGGAGATACAAGCTAATTTTGTACTATGCGTTATTTCTTCTCGTAAAGAGTTTCCAATGTGTACGTATATGTCTTTACTCTGCAAAACTGTATTTCCTTATGAAGTGGTATTCTTACATATCCTTTCGAGAGAAAACTGTCCTGTGCCTTCTCTTTTGAGGCTACACACTTAGACACACACGCAACATGAAAGCTTTTCGACTTACAACGTGTTGTTTAGGAAAAACAAGATAATTTCGCACGATGCGGGATTTCCTTAAAACGTGATTTTCTGAAAAATTTTGACGAAAGAAAATTCTCCTTTTGGTTCTCTTTAGATGCTACATGTTAAGACGTACACGCCACAACAATTCTTTTCGAGTTACAACGTGTAGTTTTGGAGATACAAGCTAATTTTGTACTATGCGTTATTTCTTCTCGTAAAGAGTTTCCAATACGTACGTATTTGTCTTTACTCTCCAAAATTGTACTTCCTTATAACGGGGTATTCTACAATATTCTTTCGAGAGAAAACTGTCCTGTGCCTTCTCTTTTGAGGCTACACACTTAGACATACACGCAACATGAAAGCTTTTCGACTTACAACGTGTTGTTTAGGAAAAACAAGATAATTTCGCACGATGCGGGATTTCCTTAAAACGTGATTTTCTGAAAAATTTTGACGAAAGAAAATTCTCCTTTTGGTTCTCTTTAGATGCTACATGTTAAGACATACACGCCACAACAATTCTTTTCGAGATACAACGTGTAGTTTTGGAGATACAAGCTAATTTTGTACTATGCGTTATTTCTTCTCGTAAAGAGTTTCCAATGCGTACGTATATGTCTTTACTCTGCAAAACTGTATTTCCTTATGAAGTGGTATTCTTACATATCCTTTCGAGAGAAAACTGTCCTGTGCCTTCTCTTTTGAGGCTACACACTTAGACATACACGCAACATGAAAACTTTTCGACTTACAACGTGTTGTTTAGGAAAAACAAGATAATTTCGCACGATGCGGGATTTCCTTAAAACGTGATTTTCTGAAAAATTTTGACGAAAGAAAATTCTCCTTTTGGTTCTCTTTAGATGCTACATGTTAAGACGTACACGCCACAACAATTCTTTTCGAGATACAACGTGTAGTTTTGGAGATACAAGCTAATTTTGTACTATGCGTTATTTCTTCTCGTAAAGAGTTTCCAATGCGTACGTATATGTCTTTACTCTGCAAAACTGTATTTCCTTATGAAGTGGTATTCTTACATATCCTTTTGAGAGAAAACTGTCCTGTGCCTTCTCTTTTGAGGCTACACACTTAGACATACACGCAATATGAAAGCTTTTCGACTTACAACGTGTTGTTTAGGAAAAACAAGATAATTTCGCACGATGCGGGATTTCCTTAAAACGTGATTTTCTGAAAAATTTTGACGAAAGAAAATTCTCCTTTTGGTTCTCTTTAGATGCTACATGTTAAGACGTACACGCCACAACAATTCTTTTCGAGATACAACGTGTAGTTTTGGAGATACAAGCTAATTTTGTACTATGCGTTATTTCTTCTCGTAAAGACTTTCCAATGCGTACGTATATGTCTTTACTCTGCAAAACTGTATTTCCTTATGAAGTGGTATTCTTACATGTCCTTTCGAGAGAAAACTGTCCTGTGCCTTCTCTTTTGAGGCTACACACTTAGACATACACGCAACATGAAAGCTTTTCGACTTACAACGTGTTGTTTAGGAAAAACAAGATAATTTCGCACGATGCGGGATTTCCTTAAAAGGTGATTTTCTGAAAAATTTTGACGAAAGAAAATTCTCCTTTTGGTTCTCTTTAGATGCTACATGTTAAGACGTACACGCCACAACAATTCTTTTCGAGATACAACGTGTAGTTTTGGAGATACAAGCTAATTTTGTACTATGCGTTATTTCTTCTCGTAAAGAGTTTCCAATGCGTACGTATATGTCTTTACTCTGCAAAACTGTATTTCCTTATGAAGTGGTATTCTTACATATCCTTTCGAGAGAAAACTGTCCTGTGCCTTCTCTTTTGAGGCTAAACACTTAGACATACACGCAACATGAAAGCTTTTCGACTTACAACGTGTTGTTTAGGAAAAACAAGATAATTTCGCACGATGCGGGATTTACTTAAAACGTGATTTTCTGAAAGATTTTGACGAAAGAAAATTCTCCTTTTGGTTCTCTTTAGGTGCTACATGTTAAGACGTACACGCCACAACAATTCTTTTCGAGATACAACGTGTAGTTTTGGAGATACAAGCTAATTTTGTACTATGCGTTATTTCTTCTCGCAAAGAGTTTCCAATGCGTACGTATATGTCTTTACTCTGCAAAACTGTATTTCCTTATGAAGTGGTATTCTTACATATCCTTTCGAGAGAAAACTGTCCTGTGCCTTCTCTTTTGAGGCTACACACTTAGACATACACGCAACATGAAAGCTTTTCGACTTACAACGTGTTGTTTAGGAAAAACAAGATAATTTCGCACGATGCGGGATTTCCTTAAAACGTGATTTTCTGAAAATTTTTGACGAAAGAAAATTCTCCTTTTGGTTCTCTTTAGATGCTACATGTTAAGTCGTACACGCCACAACAATTCTTTTCGAGATACAACGTGTAGTTTTGGAGATACAAGCTAATTTTGTACTATGCGTTATTTCTTCTCGTAAAGAGTTTCCAATGCGTACGAATATTTCTTTACTCTGCAAACCTGTATTTCCTTATGAAGTGGTATTCTTACATATCCTTTCGAGAGAAAACTGTCCTGTGCCTTCTCTTTTGAGGCTACACACTTAGACATACACGCAACATGAAAGCTTTTCGACTTACAACGTGTTGTTTAGGAAAAACAAGATAATTTCGCACGATGCGGGATTTCCTTAAAACGTGATTTTCTGAAAAATTTTGACGAAAGAAAATTCTCCTTTTGGTTCTCTTTAGATGCTACATGTTAAGACGTACACGCCACAACAATTCTTTTCGAGATACAACGTGTAGTTTTGGAGATACAAGCTAATTTTGTACTATGCGTTATTTCTTCTCGTAAAGAGTTTCCAATGCGTATGTATATGTCTTTACTCTGCAAAACTGTATTTCCTTATGAAGTGGTATTCTTACATATCCTTTCGAGAGAAAACTGTCCTGTGCCTTCTCTTTTGAGGCTACACACTTAGACATACACGCAACATGAAAGCTTTTCGACTTACAACGTGTTGTTTAGGAAAAACAAGATAATTTCGCACGATGCGGGATTTCCTTAAAACGTGATTTTCTGAAAAATTTTGACGAAAGAAAATTCTCCTTTTGGTTCTCTTTAGATGCTACATGTTAAGACGTACACGCCACAACAATTCTTTTCGAGATACAACGTGTAGTTTTGGAGATACAAGCTAATTTTGTACTATGCGTTATTTCTTCTCGTAAAGAGTTTCCAATGCGTACGTATATGTCTTTACTCTGCAAACCTGTATTTCCTTATGAAGTGGTATTCTTACATATCCTTTTGAGAGAAAACTGTCCTGTGCCTTCTCTTTTGAGGCTACACACTTAGACATACACGCAATATGAAAGCTTTTCGACTTACAACGTGTTGTTTAGGAAAAACTAGATAATTTCGCACGATGCGGGATTTCCTTAAAACGTGATTTTCTGAAAAATTTTGACGAAAGAAAATTCTCCTTTTGGTTCTCTTTAGATGCTACATGTTAAGACGTACACGCCACAACAATTCTTTTCGAGATACAACGTGTAGTTTTGGAGATACAAGCTAATTTTGTACTATGCGTTATTTCTTCTCGTAAAGAGTTTCCAATGCGTACGTATATGTCTTTACTCTGCAAAACTGTATTTCCTTATGAAGTGGTATTCTTACATATCCTTTCGAGAGAAAACTGTCCTGTGCCTTCTCTTTTGAGGCTACACACTTAGACATACACGCAACATGAAAGCTTTTCGACTTACAACGTGTTGTTTAGGAAAAACAAGATAATTTCGCACGATGCGGGATTTCCTTAAAACGTGATTTTCTGAAAAATTTTGACGAAAGAAAATTCTCCTTTTGGTTCTCTTTAGATGCTACATGTTAAGACGTACACGCCACAACAATTCTTTTCGAGATACAACGTGTAGTTTTGGAGATACAAGCTAATTTTGTACTATGCGTTATTTCTTCTCGTAAAGAGTTTCCAATGCGTACGTATATGTCTTTACTCTGCAAAACTGTATTTCCTTATGAAGTGGTATTCTTACATATCCTTTCGAGAGAAAACTGTCCTGTGCCTTCTCTTTTGAGGCTAAACACTTAGACATACACGCAACATGAAAGCTTTTCGACTTACAACGTGTTGTTTAGGAAAAACAAGATAATTTCGCACGATGCGGGATTTACTTAAAACGTGATTTTCTGAAAGATTTTGACGAAAGAAAATTCTCCTTTTGGTTCTCTTTAGGTGCTACATGTTAAGACGTACACGCCACAACAATTCTTTTCGAGATACAACGTGTAGTTTTGGAGATACAAGCTAATTTTGTACTATGCGTTATTTCTTCTCGCAAAGAGTTTCCAATGCGTACGTATATGTCTTTACTCTGCAAAACTGTATTTCCTTATGAAGTGGTATTCTTACATATCCTTTCGAGAGAAAACTGTCCTGTGCCTTCTCTTTTGAGGCTACACACTTAGACATACACGCAACATGAAAGCTTTTCGACTTACAACGTGTTGTTTAGGAAAAACAAGATAATTTCGCACGATGCGGGATTTCCTTAAAACGTGATTTTCTGAAAAATTTTGACGAAAGAAAATTCTCCTTTTGGTTCTCTTTAGATGCTACATGTTAAGTCGTACACGCCACAACAATTCTTTTCGAGATACAACGTGTAGTTTTGGAGATACAAGCTAATTTTGTACTATGCGTTATTTCTTCTCGTAAAGTTTCCAATGCGTACGAATATTTCTTTACTCTTCAAACCTGTATTTCCTTATGAAGTGGTATTCTTACATATCCTTTCGAGAGAAAACTGTCCTGTGCCTTCTCTTTTGAGGCTACACACTTAGACATACACGCAACATGAAAGCTTTTCGACTTACAACGTGTTGTTTAGGAAAAACAAGATAATTTCGCACGATGCGGGATTTCCTTAAAACGTGATTTTCTGAAAAATTTTGACGAAAGAAAATTCTCCTTTTGGTTCTCTTTAGATGCTACATGTTAAGACGTACACGCCACAACAATTCTTTTCGAGATACAACGTGTAGTTTTGGAGATACAAGCTAATTTTGTACTATGCGTTATTTCTTCTCGTAAAGAGTTTCCAATGCGTACGTATATGTCTTTACTCTGCAAAACTGTATTTCCTTATGAAGTGGTATTCTTACATATCCTTTCGAGAGAAAACTGTCCTGTGCCTTCTCTTTTGAGGCTACACACTTAGACATACACGCAACATGAAAGCTTTTCGACTTACAACGTGTTGTTTAGGAAAAACAAGATAATTTCGCACGATGCGGGATTTCCTTAAAACGTGATTTTCTGAAAAATTTTGACGAAAGAAAATTCTCCTTTTGGTTCTCTTTAGATGCTACATGTTAAGACGTACACGCCACAACAATTCTTTTCGAGATACAACGTGTAGTTTTGGAGATACAAGCTAATTTTGTACTATGCGTTATTTCTTCTCGTAAAGAGTTTCCAATGCGTACGTATATGTCTTTACTCTGCAAACCTGTATTTCCTTATGAAGTGGTATTCTTACATATCCTTTCGAGAGAAAACTGTCCTGTGCCTTCTCTTTTGAGGCTACACACTTAGACATACACGCAACATGAAAGCTTTTCGACTTACAACGTGTTGTTTAGGAAAAACAAGATAATTTCGCACGATGCGGGATTTCCTTAAAACGTGATTTTCTGAAAGATTTTGACGAAAGAAAATTCTCCTTTTGGTTCTCTTTAGGTGCTACATGTTAAGACGTACACGCCACAACAATTCTTTTCGAGATACAACGTGTAGTTTTGGAGATACAAGCTAATTTTGTACTATGCGTTATTTCTTCTCGTAAAGAGTTTCCAATGCGTACGTATATGTCTTTACTCTGCAAAACTGTATTTCCTTATGAAGTGGTATTCTTACATATCCTTTCGAGAGAAAACTGTCCTGTGCCTTCTCTTTTGAGGCTACACACTTAGACATACACGCAACATGAAAGCTTTTCGACTTACAACGTGTTGTTTAGGAAAAACAAGATAATTTCGCACGATGCGGGATTTCCTTAAAACGTGATTTTCTGAAAAATTTTGACGAAAGAAAATTCTCCTTTTGGTTCTCTTTAGATGCTACATGTTAAGACGTACACGCCACAACAATTCTTTTCGAGATACAACGTGTAGTTTTGGAGATACAAGCTAATTTTGTACTATGCGTTATTTCTTCTCGTAAAGAGTTTCCAATGCGTACGAATATTTCTTTACTCTGCAAACCTGTATTTCCTTATGAAGTGGTATTCTTACATATCCTTTGGAGAGAAAACTGTCCTGTGCCTTCTCTTTTGAGGCTACACACTTAGACATGCACGCAACATGAAAGCTTTTCGACTTACAACGTGTTGTTTAGGAAAAACAAGATAATTTCGCACGATGCGGGATTTCCTTAAAACGTGATTTTCTGAAAAATTTTGACGAAAGAAAATTCTCCTTTTGGTTCTCTTTAGATGCTACATGTTAAGACGTACACGCCACAACAATTCTTTTCGAGATACAACGTGTAGTTTTGGAGATACAAGCTAATTTTGTACTATGCGTTATTTCTTCTCGTAAAGAGTTTCCAATGCGTACGCATATGTCTTTACTCTGCAAAACTGTATTTCCTTATGAAGTGGTATTCTTACATATCCTTTCGAGAGAAAACTGTCCTGTGCCTTCTCTTTTGAGGCTACACACTTAGACATGCACGCAACATGAAAGCTTTTCGACTTACAACGTGTTGTTTAGGAAAAACAAGATAATTTCGCACGATGCGGGATTTCCTTATAACGTGATTTTCTGAAAAATTTTGACGAAAGAAAATTCTCCTTTTGGTTCTCTTTAGATGCTACATGTTAAGACGTACACGCCACAACAATTCTTTTCGAGATACAACGTGTAGTTTTGGAGATACAAGCTAATTTTGTACTATGCGTTATTTCTTCTCGTAAAGAGTTTCCAATGCGTACGTATATGTCTTTACTCTGCAAAACTGTATTTCCTTATGAAGTGGTATTCTTACATATCCTTTCGAGAGAAAACTGTCCTGTGCCTTCTCTTTTGAGGCTACACACTTAGACATACACGCAACATGAAAGCTTTTCGACTTACAACGTGTTGTTTAGGAAAAACAAGATAATTTCGCACGATGCGGGATTTCCTTAAAACGTGATTTTCTGAAAAATTTTGACGAAAGAAAATTCTCCTTTTGGTTCTCTTTAGATGCTACATGTTAAGACGTACACGCCACAACAATTCTTTTCGAGATACAACGTGTAGTTTTGGAGATACATGCTAATTTTGTACTATGCGTTATTTCTTCTCGTAAAGAGTTTCCAATGCGTACGTATATGTCTTTACTCTGCAAAACTGTATTTCCTTATGAAGTGGTATTCTTACATATCCTTTCGAGAGAAAACTGTCCTGTGCCTTCTCTTTTGAGGCTACACACTTAGACATACACGCAACATGAAAGCTTTTCGACTTACAACGTGTTGTTTAGGAAAAACAAGATAATTTCGCACGATGCGGGATTTCCTTAAAACGTGATTTTCTGAAAAATTTTGACGAAAGAAAATTCTCCTTTTGGTTCTCTTTAGATGCTACATGTTAAGACGTACACGCCACAACAATTCTTTTCGAGATACAACGTGTAGTTTTGGAGATACAAGCTAATTTTGTACTATGCGTTATTTCTTCTCGTAAAGAGTTTCCAATGCGTACGCATATGTCTTTACTCTGCAAAACTGTATTTCCTTATGAAGTGGTATTCTTACATATCCTTTCGAGAGAAAACTGTCCTGTGCCTTCTCTTTTGAGGCTACACACTTAGACATGCACGCAACATGAAAGCTTTTCGACTTACAACGTGTTGTTTAGGAAAAACAAGATAATTTCGCACGATGCGGGATTTCCTTATAACGTGATTTTCTGAAAAATTTTGACGAAAGAAAATTCTCCTTTTGGTTCTCTTTAGATGCTACATGTTAAGACGTACATGCCACAACAATTCTTTTCGAGATACAACGTGTAGTTTTGGAGATACAAGCTAATTTTGTACTATGCGTTATTTCTTCTCGTAAAGAGTTTCCAATGCGTACGTATATGTCTTTACTCTGCAAAACTGTATTTCCTTATGAAGTGGTATTCTTACATATCCTTTCGAGAGAAAACTGTCCTGTGCCTTCTCTTTTGAGGCTACACACTTAGACATACACGCAACATGAAAGCTTTTCGACTTACAACGTGTTGTTTAGGAAAAACAAGATAATTTCGCACGATGCGGGATTTCCTTAAAACGTGATTTTCTGAAAAATTTTGACGAAAGAAAATTCTCCTTTTGGTTCTCTTTAGATGCTACATGTTAAGACGTACACGCCACAACAATTCTTTTCGAGATACAACGTGTAGTTTTGGAGATACAAGCTAATTTTGTACTATGCGTTATTTCTTCTCGTAAAGAGTTTCCAATGCGTATGTATATGTCTTTACTCTGCAAAACTGTATTTCCTTATGAAGTGGTATTCTTACATATCCTTTCGAGAGAAAACTGTCCTGTGCCTTCTCTTTTGAGGCTACACACTTAGACATACACGCAACATGAAAGCTTTTCGACTTACAACGTGTTGTTTAGGAAAAACAAGATAATTTCGCACGATGCGGGATTTCCTTAAAACGTGATTTTCTGAAAAATTTTGACGAAAGAAAATTCTCCTTTTGGTTCTCTTTAGATGCTACATGTTAAGACGTACACGCCACAACAATTCTTTTCGAGATACAACGTGTAGTTTTGGAGATACAAGCTAATTTTGTACTATGCGTTATTTCTTCTCGTAAAGAGTTTCCAATGCGTACGTATATGTCTTTACTCTGCAAAACTGTATTTCCTTATGAAGTGGTATTCTTACATATCCTTTCGAGAGAAAACTGTCCTGTGCCTTCTCTTTTGAGGCTACACACTTAGACATACACGCAACATGAAAGCTTTTCGACTTACAACGTGTTGTTTAGGAAAAACAAGATAATTTCGCACGATGCGGGATTTCCTTAAAACGTGATTTTCTGAAAAATTTTGACGAAAGAAAATTCTCCTTTTGGTTCTCTTTAGATGCTACATGTTAAGACGTACACGCCACAACAATTCTTTTCGAGTTACAACGTGTAGTTTTGGAGATACAAGCTAATTTTGTACTATGCGTTATTTCTTCTCGTAAAGAGTTTCCAATACGTACGTATTTGTCTTTACTCTCCAAAATTGTACTTCCTTATAACGGGGTATTATACAATATTCTTTCGAGAGAAAACTGTCCTGTGCCTTCTCTTTTGAGGCTACACACTTAGACATACACGCAACATGAAAGCTTTTCGACTTACAACGTGTTGTTTAGGAAAAACAAGATAATTTCGCACGATGCGGGATTTCCTTAAAACGTGATTTTCTGAAAAATTTTGACGAAAGAAAATTCTCCTTTTGGTTCTCTTTAGATGCTACATGTTAAGACGTACACGCCACAACAATTCTTTTCGAGATACAACGTGTAGTTTTGGAGATACAAGCTAATTTTGTACGATGCGTTATTTCTTCTCGTAAAGAGTTTCCAATGCGTACGTATATGTCTTTACTCTGCAAAACTGTATTTCCTTATGAAGTGGTATTCTTACATATCCTTTCGAGAGAAAACTGTCCTGTGCCTTCTCTTTTGAGGCTACACACTTAGACATACACGCAACATGAAAGCTTTTCGACTTACAACGTGTTGTTTAGGAAAAACAAGATAATTTCGCACGATGCGGGATTTCCCTAAAACGTGATTTTCTGAAAATTTTTGACGAAAGAAAATTCTCCTTTTGGTTCTCTTTAGATGCTACATGTTAAGTCGTACACGCCACAACAATTCTTTTCGAGATACAACGTGTAGTTTTGGAGATACAAGCTAATTTTGTACTATGCGTTATTTCTTCTCGTAAAGAGTTTCCAATGCGTACGAATATTTCTTTACTCTGCAAACCTGTATTTCCTTATGAAGTGGTATTCTTACATATCCTTTCGAGAGAAAACTGTCCTGTGCCTTCTCTTTTGAGGCTACACACTTAGACATACACGCAACATGAAAGCTTTTCGACTTACAACGTGTTGTTTAGGAAAAACAAGATAATTTCGCACGATGCGGGATTTCCTTAAAACGTGATTTTCTGAAAAATTTTGACGAAAGAAAATTCTCCTTTTGGTTCTCTTTAGATGCTACATGTTAAGACGTACACGCCACAACAATTCTTTTCGAGATACAACGTGTAGTTTTGGAGATACAAGCTAATTTTGTACTATGCGTTATTTCTTCTCGTAAAGAGTTTCCAATGCGTACGTATATGTCTTTACTCTGCAAAACTGTATTTCCTTATGAAGTGGTATTCTTACATATCCTTTCGAGAGAAAACTGTCCTGTGCCTTCTCTTTTGAGGCTACACACTTAGACATACACGCAACATGAAAGCTTTTCGACTTACAACGTGTTGTTTAGGAAAAACAAGATAATTTCGCACGATGCGGGATTTCCTTAAAACGTGATTTTCTGAAAAATTTTGACGAAAGAAAATTCTCCTTTTGGTTCTCTTTAGATGCTACATGTTAAGACGTACACGCCACAACAATTCTTTTCGAGATACAACGTGTAGTTTTGGAGATACAAGCTAATTTTGTACTATGCGTTATTTCTTCTCGTAAAGAGTTTCCAATGCGTACGTATATGTCTTTACTCTGCAAACCTGTATTTCCTTATGAAGTGGTATTCTTACATATCCTTTTGAGAGAAAACTGTCCTGTGCCTTCTCTTTTGAGGCTACACACTTAGACATACACGCAATATGAAAGCTTTTCGACTTACAACGTGTTGTTTAGGAAAAACTAGATAATTTCGCACGATGCGGGATTTCCTTAAAACGTGATTTTCTGAAAAATTTTGACGAAAGAAAATTCTCCTTTTGGTTCTCTTTAGATGCTACATGTTAAGACGTACACGCCACAACAATTCTTTTCGAGATACAACGTGTAGTTTTGGAGATACAAGCTAATTTTGTACTATGCGTTATTTCTTCTCGTAAAGAGTTTCCAATGCGTACGTATATGTCTTTACTCTGCAAAACTGTATTTCCTTATGAAGTGGTATTCTTACATATCCTTTCGAGAGAAAACTGTCCTGTGCCTTCTCTTTTGAGGCTACACACTTAGACATACACGCAACATGAAAGCTTTTCGACTTACAACGTGTTGTTTAGGAAAAACAAGATAATTTCGCACGATGCGGGATTTCCTTAAAACGTGATTTTCTGAAAAATTTTGACGAAAGAAAATTCTCCTTTTGGTTCTCTTTAGATGCTACATGTTAAGACGTACACGCCACAACAATTCTTTTCGAGATACAACGTGTAGTTTTGGAGATACAAGCTAATTTTGTACTATGCGTTATTTCTTCTCGTAAAGAGTTTCCAATGCGTACATATATGTCTTTACTCTGCAAAACTGTATTTCCTTATGAAGTGGTATTCTTACATATCCTTTCGAGAGAAAACTGTCCTGTGCCTTCTCTTTTGAGGCTAAACACTTAGACATACACGCAACATGAAAGCTTTTCGACTTACAACGTGTTGTTTAGGAAAAACAAGATAATTTCGCACGATGCGGGATTTACTTAAAACGTGATTTTCTGAAAGATTTTGACGAAAGAAAATTCTCCTTTTGGTTCTCTTTAGGTGCTACATGTTAAGACGTACACGCCACAACAATTCTTTTCGAGATACAACGTGTAGTTTTGGAGATACAAGCTAATTTTGTACTATGCGTTATTTCTTCTCGCAAAGAGTTTCCAATGCGTTCGTATATGTCTTTACTCTGCAAAACTGTATTTCCTTATGAAGTGGTATTCTTACATATCCTTTCGAGAGAAAACTGTCCTGTGCCTTCTCTTTTGAGGCTACACACTTAGACATACACGCAACATGAAAGCTTTTCGACTTACAACGTGTTGTTTAGGAAAAACAAGATAATTTCGCACGATGCGGGATTTCCTTAAAACGTGATTTTCTGAAAAATTTTGACGAAAGAAAATTCTCCTTTTGGTTCTCTTTAGATGCTACATGTTAAGTCGTACACGCCACAACAATTCTTTTCGAGATACAACGTGTAGTTTTGGAGATACAAGCTAATTTTGTACTATGCGTTATTTCTTCTCGTAAAGAGTTTCCAATGCGTACGAATATTTCTTTACTCTGCAAACCTGTATTTCCTTATGAAGTGGTATTCTTACATATCCTTTCGAGAGAAAACTGTCCTGTGCCTTCTCTTTTGAGGCTACACACTTAGACATACACGCAACATGAAAGCTTTTCGACTTACAACGTGTTGTTTAGGAAAAACAAGATAATTTCGCACGATGCGGGATTTCCTTAAAACGTGATTTTCTGAAAAATTTTGACGAAAGAAAATTCTCCTTTTGGTTCTCTTTAGATGCTACATGTTAAGACGTACACGCCACAACAATTCTTTTCGAGATACAACGTGTAGTTTTGGAGATACAAGCTAATTTTGTACTATGCGTTATTTCTTCTCGTAAAGAGTTTCCAATGCGTACGTATATGTCTTTACTCTGCAAAACTGTATTTCCTTATGAAGTGGTATTCTTACATATCCTTTCGAGAGAAAACTGTCCTGTGCCTTCTCTTTTGAGGCTACACACTTAGACATACACGCAACATGAAAGCTTTTCGACTTACAACGTGTTGTTTAGGAAAAACAAGATAATTTCGCACGATGCGGGATTTCCTTAAAACGTGATTTTCTGAAAAATTTTGACGAAAGAAAATTCTCCTTTTGGTTCTCTTTAGATGCTACATGTTAAGACGTACACGCCACAACAATTCTTTTCGAGATACAACGTGTAGTTTTGGAGATACAAGCTAATTTTGTACTATGCGTTATTTCTTCTCGTAAAGAGTTTCCAATGCGTACGTATATGTCTTTACTCTGCAAAACTGTATTTCCTTATGAAGTGGTATTCTTACATATCCTTTCGAGAGAAAACTGTCCTGTGCCTTCTCTTTTGAGGCTACACACTTAGACATACACGCAACATGAAAGCTTTTCGACTTACAACGTGTTGTTTAGGAAAAACAAGATAATTTCGCACGATGCGGGATTTCCTTAAAACGTGATTTTCTGAAAGATTTTGACGAAAGAAAATTCACCTTTTGGTTCTCTTTAGGTGCTACATGTTAAGACGTACACGCCACAACAATTCTTTTCGAGATACAACGTGTAGTTTTGGAGATACAAGCTAATTTTGTACTATGCGTTATTTCTTCTCGTAAAGAGTTTCCAATGCGTACGTATATGTCTTTACTCTGCAAAACTGTATTTCCTTATGAAGTGGTATTCTTACATATCCTTTCGAGAGAAAACTGTCCTGTGCCTACTCTTTTGAGGCTACACACTTAGACATACACGCAACATGAAAGCTTTTCGACTTACAACGTGTTGTTTAGGAAAAACAAGATAATTTCGCACGATGCGGGATTTCCTTAAAACGTGATTTTCTGAAAAATTTTGACGAAAGAAAATTCTCCTTTTGGTTCTCTTTAGATGCTACATGTTAAGACGTACACGCCACAACAATTCTTTTCGAGATACAACGTGTAGTTTTGGAGATACAAGCTAATTTTGTACTATGCGTTATTTCTTCTCGTAAAGAGTTTCCAATGCGTACGAATATTTCTTTACTCTGCAAACCTGTATTTCCTTATGAAGTGGTATTCTTACATATCCTTTCGAGAGAAAACTGTCCTGTGCCTTCTCTTTTGAGGCTACACACTTAGACATACACGCAACATGAAAGCTTTTCGACTTACAACGTGTTGTTTAGGAAAAACAAGATAATTTCGCACGATGCGGGATTTCCTTAAAACGTGATTTTCTGAAAAATTTTGACGAAAGAAAATTCTCCTTTTGGTTCTCTTTAGATGCTACATGTTAAGACGTACATGCCACAACAATTCTTTTCGAGATACAACGTGTAGTTTTGGAGATACAAGCTAATTTTGTACTATGCGTTATTTCTTCTCGTAAAGAGTTTCCAATGCGTACGCATATGTCTTTACTCTGCAAAACTGTATTTCCTTATGAAGTGGTATTCTTACATATCCTTTCGAGAGAAAACTGTCCTGTGCCTTCTCTTTTGAGGCTACACACTTAGACATGCACGCAACATGAAAGCTTTTCGACTTACAACGTGTTGTTTAGGAAAAACAAGATAATTTCGCACGATGCGGGATTTCCTTAAAACGTGATTTTCTGAAAAATTTTGACGAAAGAAAATTCTCCTTTTGGTTCTCTTTAGATGCTACATGTTAAGACGTACACGCCACAACAATTCTTTTCGAGATACAACGTGTAGTTTTGGAGATACAAGCTAATTTTGTACTATGCGTTATTTCTTCTCGTAAAGAGTTTCCAATGCGTACGTATATGTCTTTACTCTGCAAAACTGTATTTCCTTATGAAGTGGTATTCTTACATATCCTTTCGAGAGAAAACTGTCCTGTGCCTTCTCTTTTGAGGCTACACACTTAGACATACACGCAACATGAAAGCTTTTCGACTTACAACGTGTTGTTTAGGAAAAACAAGATAATTTCGCACGATGCGGGATTTCCTTAAAACGTGATTTTCTGAAAAATTTTGACGAAAGAAAATTCTCCTTTTGGTTCTCTTTAGATGCTACATGTTAAGACGTACACGCCACAACAATTCTTTTCGAGATACAACGTGTAGTTTTGGAGATACAAGCTAATTTTGTACTATGCATTATTTCTTCTCGTAAAGAGTTTCCAATGCGTACGTATATGTCTTTACTCTGCAAAACTGTATTTCCTTATGAAGTGGTATTCTTACATATCCTTTCGAGAGAAAACTGTCCTGTGCCTTCTCTTTTGAGGCTACACACTTAGACATACACGCAACATGAAAGCTTTTCGACTTACAACGTGTTGTTTAGGAAAAACAAGATAATTTCGCACGATGCGGGATTTCCTTAAAACGTGATTTTCTGAAAAATTTTGACGAAAGAAAATTCTCCTTTTGGTTCTCTTTAGATGCTACATGTTAAGACGTACACGCCACAACAATTCTTTTCGAGATACAACGTGTAGTTTTGGAGATACAAGCTAATTTTGTACTATGCGTTATTTCTTCTCGTAAAGAGTTTCCAATGCGTACGTATATGTCTTTACTCTGCAAAACTGTATTTCCTTATGAAGTGGTATTCTTACATATCCTTTCGAGAGAAAACTGTCCTGTGCCTTCTCTTTTGAGGCTACACACTTAGACATACACGCAACATGAAAGCTTTTCGACTTACAACGTGTTGTTTAGGAAAAACAAGATAATTTCGCACGATGCGGGATTTCCTTAAAACGTGATTTTCTGAAAAATTTTGACGAAAGAAAATTCTCCTTTTGGTTCTCTTTAGATGCTACATGTTAAGACGTACACGCCACAACAATTCTTTTCGAGTTACAACGTGTAGTTTTGGAGATACAAGCTAATTTTGTACTATGCGTTATTTCTTCTCGTAAAGAGTTTCCAATACGTACGTATTTGTCTTTACTCTCCAAAATTGTACTTCCTTATAACGGGGTATTATACAATATTCTTTCGAGAGAAAACTGTCCTGTGCCTTCTCTTTTGAGGCTACACACTTAGACATACACGCAACATGAAAGCTTTTCGACTTACAACGTGTTGTTTAGGAAAAACAAGATAATTTCGCACGATGCGGGATTTCCTTAAAACGTGATTTTCTGAAAAATTTTGACGAAAGAAAATTCTCCTTTTGGTTCTCTTTAGATGCTACATGTTAAGACGTACACGCCACAACAATTCTTTTCGAGATACAACGTGTAGTTTTGGAGATACAAGCTAATTTTGTACTATGCGTTATTTCTTCTCGTAAAGAGTTTCCAATGCGTACGCATATGTCTTTACTCTGCAAAACTGTATTTCCTTATGAAGTGGTATTCTTACATATCCTTTCGAGAGAAAACTGTCCTGTGCCTTCTCTTTTGAGGCTACACACTTAGACATACACGCAACATGAAAGCTTTTCGACTTACAACGTGTTGTTTAGGAAAAACAAGATAATTTCGCACGATGCGGGATTTCCTTAAAATGTGATTTTCTGAAAAATTTTGACGAAAGAAAATTCTCCTTTTGGTTCTCTTTAGATGCTACATGTTAAGACGTACACGCCACAACAATTCTTTTCGAGATACAACGTGTAGTTTTGGAGATACAAGCTAATTTTGTACTATGCGTTATTTCTTCTCGTAAAGAGTTTCCAATGCGTACGTATATGTCTTTACTCTGCAAAACTGTATTTCCTTATGAAGTGGTATTCTTACATATCCTTTCGAGAGAAAACTGTCCTGTGCCTTCTCTTTTGAGGCTACACACTTAGACATACACGCAACATGAAAGCTTTTCGACTTACAACGTGTTGTTTAGGAAAAACAAGATAATTTCGCACGATGCGGGATTTCCTTAAAATGTGATTTTCTGAAAAATTTTGACGAAAGAAAATTCTCCTTTTGGTTCTCTTTAGATGCTACATGTTAAGACGTACACGCCACAACAATTCTTTTCGAGATACAACGTGTAGTTTTGGAGATACAAGCTAATTTTGTACTATGCGTTATTTCTTCTCGTAAAGAGTTTCCAATGCGTACGTATATGTCTTTACTCTGCAAAACTGTATTTCCTTATGAAGTGGTATTCTTACATATCCTTTCGAGAGAAAACTGTCCTGTGCCTTCTCTTTTGAGGCTACACACTTAGACATACACGCAACATGAAAGCTTTTCGACTTACAACGTGTTGTTTAGGAAAAACA
Organism: Apodemus sylvaticus; assembly: GCF_947179515.1. NCBI lineage: Eukaryota > Metazoa > Chordata > Mammalia > Rodentia > Muridae > Apodemus > Apodemus sylvaticus. The sequence continues at coordinate 26,262 of NW_026263460.1, forward strand.
AGATAATTTCGCACGATGCGGGATTTCCTTAAAACGTGATTTTCTGAAAAATTTTGACGAAAGAAAATTCTCCTTTTGGTTCTCTTTAGATGCTACATGTTAAGACGTACACGCCACAACAATTCTTTTCGAGATACAACGTGTAGTTTTGGAGATACAAGCTAATTTTGTACTATGCGTTATTTCTTCTCGTAAAGAGTTTCCAATGCGTACGCATATGTCTTTACTCTGCAAAACTGTATTTCCTTATGAAGTGGTATTCTTACATATCCTTTCGAGAGAAAACTGTCCTGTGCCTTCTCTTTTGAGGCTACACACTTAGACATACACGCAACATGATAACTTTTCGACTTACAACGTGTTGTTTAGGAAAAACAAGATAATTTCGCACGATGCGGGATTTCCTTAAAACGTGATTTTCTGAAAAATTTTGACGAAAGAAAATTCTCCTTTTGGTTCTCTTTAGATGCTACATCTTAAGACGTACACGCCACAACAATTCTTTTCGAGATACAACGTGTAGTTTTGGAGATACAAGCTAATTTTGTACTATGCGTTATTTCTTCTCGTAAAGAGTTTCCAATGCGTACGTATATGTCTTTACTCTGCAAAACTGTATTTCCTTATGAAGTGGTATTCTTACATATCCTTTCGAGAGAAAACTGTCCTGTGCCTTCTCTTTTGTGGCTACACACTTAGACATACACGCAACATGAAAGCTTTTCGACTTACAACGTGTTGTTTAGGAAAAACAAGATAATTTCGCACGATGCGGGATTTCCTTAAAACGTGATTTTCTGAAAAATTTTGACGAAAGAAAATTCTCCTTTTGGTTCTCTTTAGATGCTACATGTTAAGACGTACACGCCACAACAATTCTTTTCGAGATACAACGTGTAGTTTTGGAGATACAAGCTAATTTTGTACTATGCGTTATTTCTTCTCGTAAAGAGTTTCCAATGCGTACGTATATGTCTTTACTCTGCAAAACTGTATTTCCTTATGAAGTGGTATTCTTACATATCCTTTCGAGAGAAAACTGTCCTGTGCCTTCTCTTTTGAGGCTAAACACTTAGACATACACGCAACATGAAAGCTTTTCGACTTACAACGTGTTGTTTAGGAAAAACAAGATAATTTCGCACGATGCGGGATTTACTTAAAACGTGATTTTCTGAAAGATTTTGACGAAAGAAAATTCTCCTTTTGGTTCTCTTTAGGTGCTACATGTTAAGACGTACACGCCACAACAATTCTTTTCGAGATACAACGTGTAGTTTTGGAGATACAAGCTAATTTTGTACTATGCGTTATTTCTTCTCGCAAAGAGTTTCCAATGCGTACGTATATGTCTTTACTCTGCAAAACTGTATTTCCTTATGAAGTGGTATTCTTACATATCCTTTCGAGAGAAAACTGTCCTGTGCCTTCTCTTTTGAGGCTACACACTTAGACATACACGCAACATGAAAGCTTTTCGACTTACAACGTGTTGTTTAGGAAAAACAAGATAATTTCGCACGATGCGGGATTTCCTTAAAACGTGATTTTCTGAAAAATTTTGACGAAAGAAAATTCTCCTTTTGGTTCTCTTTAGATGCTACATGTTAAGACGTACACGCCACAACAATTCTTTTCGAGATACAACGTGTAGTTTTGGAGATACAAGCTAATTTTGTACTATGCGTTATTTCTTCTCGTAAAGAGTTTCCAATGCGTACGCATATGTCTTTACTCTGCAAAACTGTATTTCCTTATGAAGTGGTATTCTTACATATCCTTTCGAGAGAAAACTGTCCTGTGCCTTCTCTTTTGAGGCTACACACTTAGACATACACGCAACATGAAAGCTTTTCGACTTACAACGTGTTGTTTAGGAAAAACAAGATAATTTCGCACGATGCGGGATTTCCTTAAAACGTGATTTTCTGAAAAATTTTGACGAAAGAAAATTCTCCTTTTGGTTCTCTTTAGATGCTACATGTTAAGACGTACACGCCACAACAATTCCTTTCGAGATACAACGTGTAGTTTTGGAGATACAAGCTAATTTTGTACTATGCGTTATTTCTTCTCGTAAAGAGTTTCCAATGCGTACGTATATGTCTTTACTCTGCAAAACTGTATTTCCTTATGAAGTGGTATTTTTACATATCCTTTCGAGAGAAAACTGTCCTGTGCCTTCTCTTTTGAGGCTACACACTTAGACATACACGCAACATGAAAGCTTTTCGAGTTACAACGTGTTGTTTAGGAAAAACAAGATAATTTCGCACGATGCGGGATTTCCTTAAAACGTGATTTTCTGAAAAATTTTGACGAAAGAAAATTCTCCTTTTGGTTCTCTTTAGATGCTACATGTTAAGACGTACACGCCACAACAATTCTTTTCGAGATACAACGTGTAGTTTTGGAGATACAAGCTAATTTTGTACTATGCGTTATTTCTTCTCGTAAAGAGTTTCCAATGCGTACGTATATGTCTTTACTCTGCAAAACTGTATTTCCTTATGAAGTGGTATTCTTACATATCCTTTCGAGAGAAAACTGTACTGTGCCTTCTCTTTTGAGGCTACACACTTAGACATACACGCAACATGAAAGCTTTTCGACTTACAACGTGTTGTTTAGGAAAAACAAGATAATTTCGCACGATGCGGGATTTCCTTAAAACGTGATTTTCTGAAAAATTTTGACGAAAGAAAATTCTCCTTTTGGTTCTCTTTAGATGCTACATGTTAAGACGTACACGCCATAACAATTCTTTTCGAGATACAACGTGTAGTTTTGGAGATACAAGCTAATTTTGTACTATGCGTTATTTCTTCTCGTAAAGAGTTTCCAATGCGTACGTATATGTCTTTACTCTGCAAAACTGTATTTCCTTATGAAGTGGTATTCTTACATATCCTTTCGAGAGAAAACTGTCCTGTGCCTTCTCTTTTGAGGCTAAACACTTAGACATACACGCAACATGAAAGCTTTTCGACTTACAACGTGTTGTTTAGGAAAAACAAGATAATTTCGCACGATGCGGGATTTACTTAAAACGTGATTTTCTGAAAGATTTTGACGAAAGAAAATTCTCCTTTTGGTTCTCTTTAGGTGCTACATGTTAAGACGTACACGCCACAACAATTCTTTTCGAGATACAACGTGTAGTTTTGGAGATACAAGCTAATTTTGTACTATGCGTTATTTCTTCTCGCAAAGAGTTTCCAATGCGTACGTATATGTCTTTACTCTGCAAAACTGTATTTCCTTATGAAGTGGTATTCTTACATATCCTTTCGAGAGAAAACTGTCCTGTGCCTTCTCTTTTGAGGCTACACACTTAGACATACACGCAACATGAAAGCTTTTCGACTTACAACGTGTTGTTTAGGAAAAACAAGATAATTTCGCACGATGCGGGATTTCCTTAAAACGTGATTTTCTGAAAAATTTTGACGAAAGAAAATTCTCCTTTTGGTTCTCTTTAGATGCTACATGTTAAGACGTACACGCCACAACAATTCTTTTCGAGATACAACGTGTAGTTTTGGAGATACAAGCTAATTTTGTACTATGCGTTATTTCTTCTCGTAAAGAGTTTCCAATGCGTACGCATATGTCTTTACTCTGCAAAACTGTATTTCCTTATGAAGTGGTATTCTTACATATCCTTTCGAGAGAAAACTGTCCTGTGCCTTCTCTTTTGAGGCTACACACTTAGACATACACGCAACATGATAACTTTTCGACTTACAACGTGTTGTTTAGGAAAAACAAGATAATTTCGCACGATGCGGGATTTCCTTAAAACGTGATTTTCTGAAAAATTTTGACGAAAGAAAATTCTCCTTTTGGTTCTCTTTAGATGCTACATCTTAAGACGTACACGCCACAACAATTCTTTTCGAGATACAACGTGTAGTTTTGGAGATACAAGCTAATTTTGTACTATGCGTTATTTCTTCTCGTAAAGAGTTTCCAATGCGTACGTATATGTCTTTACTCTGCAAAACTGTATTTCCTTATGAAGTGGTATTCTTACATATCCTTTCGAGAGAAAACTGTCCTGTGCCTTCTCTTTTGTGGCTACACACTTAGACATACACGCAACATGAAAGCTTTTCGACTTACAACGTGTTGTTTAGGAAAAACAAGATAATTTCGCACGATGCGGGATTTCCTTAAAACGTGATTTTCTGAAAAATTTTGACGAAAGAAAATTCTCCTTTTGGTTCTCTTTAGATGCTACATGTTAAGACGTACACGCCACAACAATTCTTTTCGAGATACAACGTGTAGTTTTGGAGATACAAGCTAATTTTGTACTATGCGTTATTTCTTCTCGTAAAGAGTTTCCAATGCGTACGTATATGTCTTTACTCTGCAAAACTGTATTTCCTTATGAAGTGGTATTCTTACATATCCTTTCGAGAGAAAACTGTCCTGTGCCTTCTCTTTTGAGGCTAAACACTTAGACATACACGCAACATGAAAGCTTTTCGACTTACAACGTGTTGTTTAGGAAAAACAAGATAATTTCGCACGATGCGGGATTTACTTAAAACGTGATTTTCTGAAAGATTTTGACGAAAGAAAATTCTCCTTTTGGTTCTCTTTAGGTGCTACATGTTAAGACGTACACGCCACAACAATTCTTTTCGAGATACAACGTGTAGTTTTGGAGATACAAGCTAATTTTGTACTATGCGTTATTTCTTCTCGCAAAGAGTTTCCAATGCGTACGTATATGTCTTTACTCTGCAAAACTGTATTTCCTTATGAAGTGGTATTCTTACATATCCTTTCGAGAGAAAACTGTCCTGTGCCTTCTCTTTTGAGGCTACACACTTAGACATACACGCAACATGAAAGCTTTTCGACTTACAACGTGTTGTTTAGGAAAAACAAGATAATTTCGCACGATGCGGGATTTCCTTAAAACGTGATTTTCTGAAAAATTTTGACGAAAGAAAATTCTCCTTTTGGTTCTCTTTAGATGCTACATGTTAAGACGTACACGCCACAACAATTCTTTTCGAGATACAACGTGTAGTTTTGGAGATACAAGCTAATTTTGTACTATGCGTTATTTCTTCTCGTAAAGAGTTTCCAATGCGTACGCATATGTCTTTACTCTGCAAAACTGTATTTCCTTATGATGTGGTATTCTTACATATCCTTTCGAGAGAAAACTGTCCTGTGCCTTCTCTTTTGAGGCTACACACTTAGACATACACGCAACATGAAAGCTTTTCGACTTACAACGTGTTGTTTAGGAAAAACAAGATAATTTCGCACGATGCGGGATTTCCTTAAAACGTGATTTTCTGAAAAATTTTGACGAAAGAAAATTCTCCTTTTGGTTCTCTTTAGATGCTACATGTTAAGACGTACACGCCACAACAATTCTTTTCGAGATACAACGTGTAGTTTTGGAGATACAAGCTAATTTTGTACTATGCGTTATTTCTTCTCGTAAAGAGTTTCCAATGCGTACGTATATGTCTTTACTCTGCAAAACTGTATTTCCTTATGAAGTGGTATTTTTACATATCCTTTCGAGAGAAAACTGTCCTGTGCCTTCTCTTTGGGGCTACACACTTAGACATACACGCAACATGAAAGCTTTTCGAGTTACAACGTGTTGTTTAGGAAAAACAAGATAATTTCGCACGATGCGGGATTTCCTTAAAACGTGATTTTCTGAAAAATTTTGACGAAAGAAAATTCTCCTTTTGGTTCTCTTTAGATGCTACATGTTAAGACGTACACGCCACAACAATTCTTTTCGAGATACAACGTGTAGTTTTGGAGATACAAGCTAATTTTGTACTATGCGTTATTTCTTCTCGTAAAGAGTTTCCAATGCGTACGTATATGTCTTTACTCTGCAAAACTGTATTTCCTTATGAAGTGGTATTCTTACATATCCTTTCGAGAGAAAACTGTACTGTGCCTTCTCTTTTGAGGCTACACACTTAGACATACACGCAACATGAAAGCTTTTCGACTTACAACGTGTTGTTTAGGAAAAACAAGATAATTTCGCACGATGCGGGATTTCCTTAAAACGTGATTTTCTGAAAAATTTTGACGAAAGAAAATTCTCCTTTTGGTTCTCTTTAGATGCTACATGTTAAGACGTACACGCCACAACAATTCTTTTCGAGATACAACGTGTAGTTTTGGAGATACAAGCTAATTTTGTACTATGCGTTATTTCTTCTCGTAAAGAGTTTCCAATGCGTACGTATATGTCTTTACTCTGCAAAACTGTATTTCCTTATGAAGTGGTATTCTTACATATCCTTTCGAGAGAAAACTGTCCTGTGCCTTCTCTTTTGAGGCTAAACACTTAGACATACACGCAACATGAAAGCTTTTCGACTTACAACGTGTTGTTTAGGAAAAACAAGATAATTTCGCACGATGCGGGATTTACTTAAAACGTGATTTTCTGAAAGATTTTGACGAAAGAAAATTCTCCTTTTGGTTCTCTTTAGGTGCTACATGTTAAGACGTACACGCCACAACAATTCTTTTCGAGATACAACGTGTAGTTTTGGAGATACAAGCTAATTTTGTACTATGCGTTATTTCTTCTCGCAAAGAGTTTCCAATGCGTACGTATATGTCTTTACTCTGCAAAACTGTATTTCCTTATGAAGTGGTATTCTTACATATCCTTTCGAGAGAAAACTGTCCTGTGCCTTCTCTTTTGAGGCTACACACTTAGACATACACGCAACATGAAAGCTTTTCGACTTACAACGTGTTGTTTAGGAAAAACAAGATAATTTCGCACGATGCGGGATTTCCTTAAAACGTGATTTTCTGAAAAATTTTGACGAAAGAAAATTCTCCTTTTGGTTCTCTTTAGATGCTACATGTTAAGACGTACACGCCACAACAATTCTTTTCCAGATACAACGTGTAGTTTTGGAGATACAAGCTAATTTTGTACTATGCGTTATTTCTTCTCGTAAAGAGTTTCCAATGCGTACGCATATGTCTTTACTCTGCAAAACTGTATTTCCTTATGAAGTGGTATTCTTACATATCCTTTCGAGAGAAAACTGTCCTGTGCCTTCTCTTTTGAGGCTACACACTTAGACATACACGCAACATGAAAGCTTTTCGACTTACAACGTGTTGTTTAGGAAAAACAAGATAATTTCGCACGATGCGGGATTTCCTTAAAACGTGATTTTCTGAAAAATTTTGACGAAAGAAAATTCTCCTTTTGGTTCTCTTTAGATGCTACATGTTAAGACGTACACGCCACAACAATTCTTTTCGAGATACAACGTGTAGTTTTGGAGATACAAGCTAATTTTGTACTATGCGTTATTTCTTCTCGTAAAGAGTTTCCAATGCGTACGTATATGTCTTTACTCTGCAAAACTGTATTTCCTTATGAAGTGGTATTTTTACATATCCTTTCGAGAGAAAACTGTCCTGTGCCTTCTCTTTTGAGGCTACACACTTAGACATACACGCAACATGAAAGCTTTTCGAGTTACAACGTGTTGTTTAGGAAAAACAAGATAATTTCGCACGATGCGGGATTTCCTTAAAACGTGATTTTCTGAAAAATTTTGACGAAAGAAAATTCTCCTTTTGGTTCTCTTTAGATGCTACATGTTAAGACGTACACGCCACAACAATTCTTTTCGAGATACAACGTGTAGTTTTGGAGATACAAGCTAATTTTGTACTATGCGTTATTTCTTCTCGTAAAGAGTTTCCAATGCGTACGTATATGTCTTTACTCTGCAAAACTGTATTTCCTTATGAAGTGGTATTCTTACATATCCTTTCGAGAGAAAACTGTCCTGTGCCTTCTCTTTTGAGGCTAAACACTTAGACATACACGCAACATGAAAGCTTTTCGACTTACAACGTGTTGTTTAGGAAAAACAAGATAATTTCGCACGATGGGGGATTTACTTAAAACGTGATTTTCTGAAAGATTTTGACGAAAGAAAATTCTCCTTTTGGTTCTCTTTAGGTGCTACATGTTAAGACGTACACGCCACAACAATTCTTTTCGAGATACAACGTGTAGTTTTGGAGATACAAGCTAATTTTGTACTATGCGTTATTTCTTCTCGCAAAGAGTTTCCAATGCGTACGTATATGTCTTTACTCTGCAAAACTGTATTTCCTTATGAAGTGGTATTCTTACATATCCTTTCGAGAGAAAACTGTCCTGTGCCTTCTCTTTTGAGGCTACACACTTAGACATACACGCAACATGAAAGCTTTTCGACTTACAACGTGTTGTTTAGGAAAAACAAGATAATTTCGCACGATGCGGGATTTCCTTAAAACGTGATTTTCTGAAAAATTTTGACGAAAGAAAATTATCCTTTTGGTTCTCTTTAGATGCTACATGTTAAGACGTACACGCCACAACAATTCTTTTCGAGATACAACGTGGAGTTTTGGAGATACAAGCTAATTTTGTACTATGCGTTATTTCTTCTCGTAAAGAGTTTCCAATGGGTACGAATATTTCTTTACTCTGCAAACCTGTATTTCCTTATGAAGTGGTATTCTTACATATCCTTTTGAGAGAAAACTGTCCTGTGCCTTCTCTTTTGAGGCTACACACTTAGACATACACGCAACATGAAAGCTTTTCGACTTACAACGTGTTGTTTAGGAAAAACAAGATAATTTCGCACGATGCGGGATTTCCTTAAAACGTGATTTTCTGAAAAATTTTGACGAAAGAAAATTCTCCTTTTGGTTCTCTTTAGATGCTACATGTTAAGTCGTACACGCCACAACAATTCTTTTCGAGATACAACGTGTAGTTTTAGAGATACAAGCTAATTTTGTACTATGCGTTATTTCTTCTCGTAAAGAGTTTCCAATGCGTACGTATATGTCTTTACTCTGCAAACCTGTATTTCCTTATGAAGTGGTATTCTTACATATCCTTTTGAGAGAAAACTGTCCTGTGCCTTCTCTTTTGAGGCTACACACTTAGACATACACGCAACATGAAAGCTTTTCGACTTACAACGTGTTGTTTAGGAAAAACAAGATAATTTCGCACGATGCGGGATTTCCTTAAAACGTGATTTTCTGAAAAATTTTGACGAAAGAAAATTCTCCTTTTGGTTCTCTTTAGATGCTACATGTTAAGACGTACACGCCACAACAATTCTTTTCGAGATACAACGTGTAGTTTTGGAGATACAAGCTAATTTTGTACTATGCGTTATTTCTTCTCGTAAAGAGTTTCCAATGCGTACGTATATGTCTTTACTCTGCAAAACTGTATTTCCTTATGAAGTGGTATTCTTACATATCCTTTCGAGAGAAAACTGTCCTGTGCCTTCTCTTTTGAGGCTAAACACTTAGACATACACGCAACATGAAAGCTTTTCGACTTACAACGTGTTGTTTAGGAAAAACAAGATAATTTCGCACGATGCGGGATTTACTTAAAACGTGATTTTCTGAAAGATTTTGACGAAAGAAAATTCTCCTTTTGGTTCTCTTTAGGTGCTACATGTTAAGACGTACACGCCACAACAATTCTTTTCGAGATACAACGTGGAGTTTTGGAGATACAAGCTAATTTTGTACTATGCGTTATTTCTTCTCGTAAAGAGTTTCCAATGCGTACGAATATTTCTTTACTCTGCAAACCTGTATTTCCTTATGAAGTGGTATTCTTACATATCCTTTCGAGAGAAAACTGTCCTATGCCTTCTCTTTTGAGGCTACACACTTAGACATACACGCAACATGAAAGCTTTTCGACTTACAACGTGTTGTTTAGGAAAAACAAGATAATTTCGCACGATGCGGGATTTCCTTAAAACGTGATTTTCTGAAAAATTTTGACGAAAGAAAATTCTCCTTTTGGTTCTCTTTAGATGCTACATGTTAAGACGTACACGCCACAACAATTCTTTTCGAGATACAACGTGTAGTTTTGGAGATACAAGCTAATTTTGTACTATGCGTTATTTCTTCTCGTAAAGAGTTTCCAATGCGTACGTATATGTCTTTACTCTGCAAAACTGTATTTCCTTATGAAGTGGTATTCTTACATATCCTTTCGAGAGAAAACTGTCCTGTGCCTTCTCTTTTGAGGCTACACACTTAGACATACACGCAACATGAAAGCTTTTCGACTTACAACGTGTTGTTTAGGAAAAACAAGATAATTTCGCACGATGCGGGATTTCCTTAAAACGTGATTTTCTGAAAAATTTTGACGAAAGAAAATTCTCCTTTTGGTTCTCTTTAGATGCTACATGTTAAGACGTACACGCCACAACAATTCTTTTCGAGATACAACGTGGAGTTTTGGAGATACAAGCTAATTTTGTACTATGCGTTATTTCTTCTCGTAAAGAGTTTCCAATGGGTACGAATATTTCTTTACTCTGCAAACCTGTATTTCCTTATGAAGTGGTATTCTTACATATCCTTTTGAGAGAAAACTGTCCTGTGCCTTCTCTTTTGAGGCTACACACTTAGACATACACGCAACATGAAAGCTTTTCGACTTACAACGTGTTGTTTAGGAAAAACAAGATAATTTCGCACGATGCGGGATTTCCTTAAAACGTGATTTTCTGAAAAATTTTGACGAAAGAAAATTCTCCTTTTGGTTCTCTTTAGATGCTACATGTTAAGACGTACACGCCACAACAATTCTTTTCGAGATACAACGTGTAGTTTTGGAGATACAAGCTAATTTTGTACTATGCGTTATTTCTTCTCGTAAAGAGTTTCCAATGCGTACGTATATGTCTTTACTCTGCAAAACTGTATTTCCTTATGAAGTGGTATTCTTACATATCCTTTCGAGAGAAAACTGTCCTGTGCCTTCTCTTTTGAGGCTAAACACTTAGACATACACGCAACATGAAAGCTTTTCGACTTACAACGTGTTGTTTAGGAAAAACAAGATAATTTCGCACGATGGGGGATTTACTTAAAACGTGATTTTCTGAAAGATTTTGACGAAAGAAAATTCTCCTTTTGGTTCTCTTTAGGTGCTACATGTTAAGACGTACACGCCACAACAATTCTTTTCGAGATACAACGTGTAGTTTTGGAGATACAAGCTAATTTTGTACTATGCGTTATTTCTTCTCGCAAAGAGTTTCCAATGCGTACGTATATGTCTTTACTCTGCAAAACTGTATTTCCTTATGAAGTGGTATTCTTACATATCCTTTCGAGAGAAAACTGTCCTGTGCCTTCTCTTTTGAGGCTACACACTTAGACATACACGCAACATGAAAGCTTTTCGACTTACAACGTGTTGTTTAGGAAAAACAAGATAATTTCGCACGATGCGGGATTTCCTTAAAACGTGATTTTCTGAAAAATTTTGACGAAAGAAAATTATCCTTTTGGTTCTCTTTAGATGCTACATGTTAAGTCGTACACGCCACAACAATTCTTTTCGAGATACAACGTGTAGTTTTGGAGATACAAGCTAATTTTGTACTATGCGTTATTTCTTCTCGTAAAGAGTTTCCAATGCGTACGAATATTTCTTTACTCTGCAAACCTGTATTTCCTTATGAAGTGGTATTCTTACATATCCTTTCGAGAGAAAACTGTCCTGTGCCTTCTCTTTTGAGGCTACACACTTAGACATACACGCAACATGAAAGCTTTTCGACTTACAACGTGTTGTTTAGGAAAAACAAGATAATTTCGCACGATGCGGGATTTCCTTAAAACGTGATTTTCTGAAAAATTTTGACGAAAGAAAATTCTCCTTTTGGTTCTCTTTAGATGCTACATGTTAAGACGTACACGCCACAACAATTCTTTTCGAGATACAACGTGTAGTTTTGGAGATACAAGCTAATTTTGTACTATGCGTTATTTCTTCTCGTAAAGAGTTTCCAATGCGTACGTATATGTCTTTACTCTGCAAAACTGTATTTCCTTATGAAGTGGTATTCTTACATATCCTTTCGAGAGAAAACTGTCCTGTGCCTTCTCTTTTGAGGCTACACACTTAGACATACACGCAACATGAAAGCTTTTCGACTTACAACGTGTTGTTTAGGAAAAACAAGATAATTTCGCACGATGCGGGATTTCCTTAAAACGTGATTTTCTGAAAAATTTTGACGAAAGAAAATTCTCCTTTTGGTTCTCTTTAGATGCTACATGTTAAGACGTACACGCCACAACAATTCTTTTCGAGATACAACGTGGAGTTTTGGAGATACAAGCTAATTTTGTACTATGCGTTATTTCTTCTCGTAAAGAGTTTCCAATGGGTACGAATATTTCTTTACTCTGCAAACCTGTATTTCCTTATGAAGTGGTATTCTTACATATCCTTTTGAGAGAAAACTGTCCTGTGCCTTCTCTTTTGAGGCTACACACTTAGACATACACGCAACATGAAAGCTTTTCGACTTACAACGTGTTGTTTAGGAAAAACAAGATAATTTCGCACGATGCGGGATTTCCTTAAAACGTGATTTTCTGAAAAATTTTGACGAAAGAAAATTCTCCTTTTGGTTCTCTTTAGATGCTACATGTTAAGTCGTACACGCCACAACAATTCTTTTCGAGATACAACGTGTAGTTTTAGAGATACAAGCTAATTTTGTACTATGCGTTATTTCTTCTCGTAAAGAGTTTCCAATGCGTACGTATATGTCTTTACTCTGCAAAACTGTATTTCCTTATGAAGTGGTATTCTTACATATCCTTTCGAGAGAAAACTGTCCTGTGCCTTCTCTTTTGAGGCTAAACACTTAGACATACACGCAACATGAAAGCTTTTCGACTTACAACGTGTTGTTTAGGAAAAACAAGATAATTTCGCACGATGCGGGATTTCCTTAAAACGTGATTTTCTGAAAGATTTTGACGAAAGAAAATTCTCCTTTTGGTTCTCTTTAGGTGCTACATGTTAAGACGTACACGCCACAACAATTCTTTTCGAGATACAACGTGTAGTTTTGGAGATACAAGCTAATTTTGTACTATGCGTTATTTCTTCTCGTAAAGAGTTTCCAATGCGTACGTATATGTCTTTACTCTGCAAAACTGTATTTCCTTATGAAGTGGTATTCTTACATATCCTTTCGAGAGAAAACTGTCCTGTGCCTTCTCTTTTGAGGCTACACACTTAGACATACACGCAACATGAAAGCTTTTCGACTTACAACGTGTTGTTTAGGAAAAACAAGATAATTTTGCACGATGCGGGATTTCCTTAAAACGTGATTTTCTGAAAAATTTTGACGAAAGAAAATTCTCCTTTTGGTTCTCTTTAGATGCTACATGTTAAGTCGTACACGCCACAACAATTCTTTTCGAGATACAACGTGTAGTTTTTGAGATACAAGCTAATTTTGTACTATGCGTTATTTCTTCTCGTAAAGAGTTTCCAATGCGTACGAATATTTCTTTACTCTGCAAACCTGTATTTCCTTATGAAGTGGTATTCTTACATATCCTTTCGAGAGAAAACTGTCCTGTGCCTTCTCTTTTGAGGCTACACACTTAGACATACACGCAACATGAAAGCTTTTCGACTTACAACGTGTTGTTTAGGAAAAACAAGATAATTTCGCACGATGCGGGATTTCCTTAAAACGTGATTTTCTGAAAAATTTTGACGAAAGAAAATTCTCCTTTTGGTTCTCTTTAGATGCTACATGTTAAGACGTACACGCCACAACAATTCTTTTCGAGATACAACGTGTAGTTTTGGAGATACAAGCTAATTTTGTACTATGCGTTATTTCTTCTCGCAAAGAGTTTCCAATGCGTACGTATATGTCTTTACTCTGCAAAACTGTATTTCCTTATGAAGTGGTATTCTTACATATCCTTTCGAGAGAAAACTGTCCTGTGCCTTCTCTTTTGAGGCTACACACTTAGACATACACGCAACATGAAAGCTTTTCGACTTACAACGTGTTGTTTAGGAAAAACAAGATAATTTCGCACGATGCGGGATTTCCTTAAAACGTGATTTTCTGAAAAATTTTGACGAAAGAAAATTCTCCTTTTGGTTCTCTTTAGATGCTACATGTTAAGACGTACACGCCACAACAATTCTTTTCGAGATACAACGTGTAGTTTTGGAGATACAAGCTAATTTTGTACTATGCGTTATTTCTTCTCGTAAAGAGTTTCCAATGCGTACGTATATGTCTTTACTCTGCAAAACTGTATTTCCTTATGAAGTGGTATTCTTACATATCCTTTCGAGAGAAAACTGTCCTGTGCCTTCTCTTTTGAGGCTACACACTTAGACATACACGCAACATGAAAGCTTTTCGACTTACAACGTGTTGTTTAGGAAAAACAAGATAATTTCGCACGATGCGGGATTTCCTTAAAACGTGATTTTCTGAAAAATTTTGACGAAAGAAAATTCTCCTTTTGGTTCTCTTTAGATGCTACATGTTAAGACGTACACGCCACAACAATTCTTTTCGAGATACAACGTGTAGTTTTGGAGATACAAGCTAATTTTGTACTATGCGTTATTTCTTCTCGTAAAGAGTTTCCAATGCGTACGTATATGTCTTTACTCTGCAAAACTGTATTTCCTTATGAAGTGGTATTCTTACATATCCTTTCGAGAGAAAACTGTCCTGTGCCTTCTCTTTTGAGGCTACACACTTAGACATACACGCAACATGAAAGCTTTTCGACTTACAACGTGTTGTTTAGGAAAAACAAGATAATTTCGCACGATGCGGGATTTCCTTAAAACGTGATTTTCTGAAAAATTTTGACGAAAGAAAATTCTCCTTTTGGTTCTCTTTAGATGCTACATGTTAAGACGTACACGCCACAACAATTCTTTTCGAGATACAACGTGTAGTTTTGGAGATACAAGCTAATTTTGTACTATGCGTTATTTCTTCTCGTAAAGAGTTTCCAATGCGTACGTATATGTCTTTACTCTGCAAAACTGTATTTCCTTATGAAGTGGTATTCTTACATATCCTTTTGAGAGAAAACTGTCCTGTGCCTTCTCTTTTGAGGCTACACACTTAGACATACACGCAATATGAAAGCTTTTCGACTTACAACGTGTTGTTTAGGAAAAACAAGATAATTTCGCACGATGCGGGATTTCCTTAAAACGTGATTTTCTGAAAAATTTTGACGAAAGAAAATTCTCCTTTTGGTTCGCTTTAGATGCTACATGTTAAGACGTACACGCCACAACAATTCTTTTCGAGATACAACGTGTAGTTTTGGAGATACAAGCTAATTTTGTACTATGCGTTATTTCTTCTCGTAAAGAGTTTCCAATGCGTACGTATATGTCTTTACTCTGCAAAACTGTATTTCCTTATGAAGTGGTATTCTTACATATCCTTTCGAGAGAAAACTGTCCTGTGCCTTCTCTTTTGAGGCTACACACTTAGACATACACGCAACATGAAAGCTTTTCGACTTACAACGTGTTGTTTAGGAAAAACAAGATAATTTCGCACGATGCGGGATTTCCTTAAAACGTGATTTTCTGAAAAATTTTGACGAAAGAAAATTCTCCTTTTGGTTCTCTTTAGATGCTACATGTTAAGACGTACACGCCACAACAATTCTTTTCGAGATACAACGTGTAGTTTTGGAGATACAAGCTAATTTTGTACTATGCGTTATTTCTTCTCGTAAAGAGTTTCCAATGCGTACGTATATGTCTTTACTCTGCAAAACTGTATTTCCTTATGAAGTGGTATTCTTACATATCCTTTCGAGAGAAAACTGTCCTGTGCCTTCTCTTTTGAGGCTAAACACTTAGACATACACGCAACATGAAAGCTTTTCGACTTACAACGTGTTGTTTAGGAAAAACAAGATAATTTCGCACGATGCGGGATTTACTTAAAACGTGATTTTCTGAAAGATTTTGACGAAAGAAAATTCTCCTTTTGGTTCTCTTTAGGTGCTACATGTTAAGACGTACACGCCACAACAATTCTTTTCGAGATACAACGTGTAGTTTTGGAGATACAAGCTAATTTTGTACTATGCGTTATTTCTTCTCGCAAAGAGTTTCCAATGCGTACGTATATGTCTTTACTCTGCAAAACTGTATTTCCTTATGAAGTGGTATTCTTACATATCCTTTCGAGAGAAAACTGTCCTGTGCCTTCTCTTTTGAGGCTACACACTTAGACATACACGCAACATGAAAGCTTTTCGACTTACAACGTGTTGTTTAGGAAAAACAAGATAATTTCGCACGATGCGGGATTTCCTTAAAACGTGATTTTCTGAAAAATTTTGACGAAAGAAAATTCTCCTTTTGGTTCTCTTTAGATGCTACATGTTAAGACGTACACGCCACAACAATTCTTTTCGAGATACAACGTGTAGTTTTGGAGATACAAGCTAATTTTGTACTATGCGTTATTTCTTCTCGTAAAGAGTTTCCAATGCGTACGTATATGTCTTTACTCTGCAAAACTGTATTTCCTTATGAAGTGGTATTCTTACATATCCTTTCGAGAGAAAACTGTCCTGTGCCTTCTCTTTTGAGGCTAAACACTTAGACATACACTCAACATGAAAGCTTTTCGACTTACAACGTGTTGTTTAGGAAAAACAAGATAATTTCGCACGATGCGGGATTTCCTTAAAACGTGATTTTCTGAAAGATTTTGACGAAAGAAAATTCTCCTTTTGGTTCTCTTTAGGTGCTACATGTTAAGACGTACACGCCACAACAATTCTTTTCGAGATACAACGTGTAGTTTTGGAGATACAAGCTAATTTTGTACTATGCGTTATTTCTTCTCGTAAAGAGTTTCCAATGCGTACGTATATGTCTTTACTCTGCAAAACTGTATTTCCTTATGAAGTGGTATTCTTACATATCCTTTCGAGAGAAAACTGTCCTGTGCCTTCTCTTTTGAGGCTACACACTTAGACATACACGCAACATGAAAGCTTTTCGACTTACAACGTGTTGTTTAGGAAAAACAAGATAATTTCGCAGGATGCGGGATTTCCTTAAAACGTGATTTTCTGAAAAATTTTGACGAAAGAAAATTCTCCTTTTGGTTCTCTTTAGATGCTACATGTTAAGACGTACACGCCACAACAATTCTTTTCGAGATACAACGTGTAGTTTTGGAGATACAAGCTAATTTTGTACTATGCGTTATTTCTTCTCGTAAAGAGTTTCCAATGCGTACGTATATGTCTTTACTCTGCAAACCTGTATTTCCTTATGAAGTGGTATTCTTACATATCCTTTTGAGAGAAAACTGTCCTGTGCCTTCTCTTTTGAGGCTACACACTTAGACATACACGCAACATGAAAGCTTTTCGACTTACAACGTGTTGTTTAGGAAAAACAAGATAATTTCGCACGATGCGGGATTTCCTTAAAACGTGATTTTCTGAAAAATTTTGACGAAAGAAAATTCTCCTTTTGGTTCTCTTTAGATGCTACATGTTAAGACGTACACGCCACAACAATTCTTTTCGAGATACAACGTGTAGTTTTGGAGATACAAGCTAATTTTGTACTATGCGTTATTTCTTCTCGTAAAGAGTTTCCAATGCGTACGTATATGTCTTTACTCTGCAAAACTGTATTTCCTTATGAAGTGGTATTCTTACATATCCTTTCGAGAGAAAACTGTCCTGTGCCTTCTCTTTTGAGGCTAAACACTTAGACATACACGCAACATGAAAGCTTTTCGACTTACAACGTGTTGTTTAGGAAAAACAAGATAATTTCGCACGATGCGGGATTTACTTAAAACGTGATTTTCTGAAAGATTTTGACGAAAGAAAATTCTCCTTTTGGTTCTCTTTAGGTGCTACATGTTAAGACGTACACGCCACAACAATTCTTTTCGAGATACAACGTGTAGTTTTGGAGATACAAGCTAATTTTGTACTATGCGTTATTTCTTCTCGTAAAGAGTTTCCAATGCGTACGTATATGTCTTTACTCTGCAAAACTGTATTTCCTTATGAAGTGGTATTCTTACATATCCTTTCGAGAGAAAACTGTCCTGTGCCTTCTCTTTTGAGGCTACACACTTAGACATACACGCAACATGAAAGCTTTTCGACTTACAACGTGTTGTTTAGGAAAAACAAGATAATTTTGCACGATGCGGGATTTCCTTAAAACGTGATTTTCTGAAAAATTTTGACGAAAGAAAATTATCCTTTTGGTTCTCTTTAGATGCTACATGTTAAGTCGTACACGCCACAACAATTCTTTTCGAGATACAACGTGTAGTTTTGGAGATACAAGCTAATTTTGTACTATGCGTTATTTCTTCTCGTAAAGAGTTTCCAATGCGTACGAATATTTCTTTACTCTGCAAACCTGTATTTCCTTATGAAGTGGTATTCTTACATATCCTTTCGAGAGAAAACTGTCCTGTGCCTTCTCTTTTGAGGCTACACACTTAGACATACACGCAACATGAAAGCTTTTCGACTTACAACGTGTTGTTTAGGAAAAACAAGATAATTTCGCACGATGCGGGATTTCCTTAAAACGTGATTTTCTGAAAAATTTTGACGAAAGAAAATTCTCCTTTTGGTTCTCTTTAGATGCTACATGTTAAGACGTACACGCCACAACAATTCTTTTCGAGATACAACGTGTAGTTTTGGAGATACAAGCTAATTTTGTACTATGCGTTATTTCTTCTCGTAAAGAGTTTCCAATGCGTACTTATATGTCTTTACTCTGCAAAACTGTATTTCCTTATGAAGTGGTATTCTTACATATCCTTTCGAGAGAAAACTGTCCTGTGCCTTCTCTTTTGAGGCTACACACTTAGACATACACGCAACATGAAAGCTTTTCGACTTACAACGTGTTGTTTAGGAAAAACAAGATAATTTCGCACGATGCGGGATTTCCTTAAAACGTGATTTTCTGAAAAATTTTGACGAAAGAAAATTCTCCTTTTGGTTCTCTTTAGATGCTACATGTTAAGACGTACACGCCACAACAATTCTTTTCGAGATACAACGTGGAGTTTTGGAGATACAAGCTAATTTTGTACTATGCGTTATTTCTTCTCGTAAAGAGTTTCCAATGGGTACGAATATTTCTTTACTCTGCAAACCTGTATTTCCTTATGAAGTGGTATTCTTACATATCCTTTTGAGAGAAAACTGTCCTGTGCCTTCTCTTTTGAGGCTACACACTTAGACATACACGCAACATGAAAGCTTTTCGACTTACAACGTGTTGTTTAGGAAAAACAAGATAATTTCGCACGATGTGGGATTTCCTTAAAACGTGATTTTCTGAAAAATTTTGACGAAAGAAAATTCTCCTTTTGGTTCTCTTTAGATGCTACATGTTAAGTCGT
Organism: Apodemus sylvaticus; assembly: GCF_947179515.1. Taxonomy (NCBI): domain Eukaryota; kingdom Metazoa; phylum Chordata; class Mammalia; order Rodentia; family Muridae; genus Apodemus; species Apodemus sylvaticus. The sequence goes on from NW_026263460.1 coordinate 45,596, forward strand.
ACACGCCACAACAATTCTTTTCGAGATACAACGTGTAGTTTTAGAGATACAAGCTAATTTTGTACTATGCGTTATTTCTTCTCGTAAAGAGTTTCCAATGCGTACGTATATGTCTTTACTCTGCAAAACTGTATTTCCTTATGAAGTGGTATTCTTACATATCCTTTCGAGAGAAAACTGTCCTGTGCCTTCTCTTTTGAGGCTAAACACTTAGACATACACGCAACATGAAAGCTTTTCGACTTACAACGTGTTGTTTAGGAAAAACAAGATAATTTCGCACGATGCGGGATTTCCTTAAAACGTGATTTTCTGAAAAATTTTGACGAAAGAAAATTCTCCTTTTGGTTCTCTTTAGATGCTACATGTTAAGACGTACACGCCACAACAATTCTTTTCGAGATACAACGTGTAGTTTTGGAGATACAAGCTAATTTTGTACTATGCGTTATTTCTTCTCGCAAAGAGTTTCCAATGCGTACGTATATGTCTTTACTCTGCAAAACTGTATTTCCTTATGAAGTGGTATTCTTACATATCCTTTCGAGAGAAAACTGTCCTGTGCCTTCTCTTTTGAGGCTACACACTTAGACATACACGCAACATGAAAGCTTTTCGACTTACAACGTGTTGTTTAGGAAAAACAAGATAATTTCGCACGATGCGGGATTTCCTTAAAACGTGATTTTCTGAAAAATTTTGACGAAAGAAAATTCTCCTTTTGGTTCTCTTTAGATGCTACATGTTAAGACGTACACGCCACAACAATTCTTTTCGAGATACAACGTGTAGTTTTGGAGATACAAGCTAATTTTGTACTATGCGTTATTTCTTCTCGTAAAGAGTTTCCAATGCGTACGTATATGTCTTTACTCTGCAAAACTGTATTTCCTTATGAAGTGGTATTCTTACATATCCTTTCGAGAGAAAACTGTCCTGTGCCTTCTCTTTTGAGGCTACACACTTAGACATACACGCAACATGAAAGCTTTTCGACTTACAACGTGTTGTTTAGGAAAAACAAGATAATTTCGCACGATGCGGGATTTCCTTAAAACGTGATTTTCTGAAAAATTTTGACGAAAGAAAATTCTCCTTTTGGTTCTCTTTAGATGCTACATGTTAAGACGTACACGCCACAACAATTCTTTTCGAGATACAACGTGTAGTTTTGGAGATACAAGCTAATTTTGTACTATGCGTTATTTCTTCTCGTAAAGAGTTTCCAATGCGTACGTATATGTCTTTACTCTGCAAAACTGTATTTCCTTATGAAGTGGTATTCTTACATATCCTTTCGAGAGAAAACTGTCCTGTGCCTTCTCTTTTGAGGCTACACACTTAGACATACACGCAACATGAAAGCTTTTCGACTTACAACGTGTTGTTTAGGAAAAACAAGATAATTTCGCACGATGCGGGATTTCCTTAAAACGTGATTTTCTGAAAAATTTTGACGAAAGAAAATTCTCCTTTTGGTTCTCTTTAGATGCTACATGTTAAGACGTACACGCCACAACAATTCTTTTCGAGATACAACGTGTAGTTTTGGAGATACAAGCTAATTTTGTACTATGCGTTATTTCTTCTCGTAAAGAGTTTCCAATGCGTACGTATATGTCTTTACTCTGCAAAACTGTATTTCCTTATGAAGTGGTATTCTTACATATCCTTTTGAGAGAAAACTGTCCTGTGCCTTCTCTTTTGAGGCTACACACTTAGACATACACGCAATATGAAAGCTTTTCGACTTACAACGTGTTGTTTAGGAAAAACAAGATAATTTCGCACGATGCGGGATTTCCTTAAAACGTGATTTTCTGAAAAATTTTGACGAAAGAAAATTCTCCTTTTGGTTCGCTTTAGATGCTACATGTTAAGACGTACACGCCACAACAATTCTTTTCGAGATACAACGTGTAGTTTTGGAGATACAAGCTAATTTTGTACTATGCGTTATTTCTTCTCGTAAAGAGTTTCCAATGCGTACGTATATGTCTTTACTCTGCAAAACTGTATTTCCTTATGAAGTGGTATTCTTACATATCCTTTCGAGAGAAAACTGTCCTGTGCCTTCTCTTTTGAGGCTACACACTTAGACATACACGCAACATGAAAGCTTTTCGACTTACAACGTGTTGTTTAGGAAAAACAAGATAATTTCGCACGATGCGGGATTTCCTTAAAACGTGATTTTCTGAAAAATTTTGACGAAAGAAAATTCTCCTTTTGGTTCTCTTTAGATGCTACATGTTAAGACGTACACGCCACAACAATTCTTTTCGAGATACAACGTGTAGTTTTGGAGATACAAGCTAATTTTGTACTATGCGTTATTTCTTCTCGTAAAGAGTTTCCAATGCGTACGTATATGTCTTTACTCTGCAAAACTGTATTTCCTTATGAAGTGGTATTCTTACATATCCTTTCGAGAGAAAACTGTCCTGTGCCTTCTCTTTTGAGGCTAAACACTTAGACATACACGCAACATGAAAGCTTTTCGACTTACAACGTGTTGTTTAGGAAAAACAAGATAATTTCGCACGATGCGGGATTTACTTAAAACGTGATTTTCTGAAAGATTTTGACGAAAGAAAATTCTCCTTTTGGTTCTCTTTAGGTGCTACATGTTAAGACGTACACGCCACAACAATTCTTTTCGAGATACAACGTGTAGTTTTGGAGATACAAGCTAATTTTGTACTATGCGTTATTTCTTCTCGCAAAGAGTTTCCAATGCGTACGTATATGTCTTTACTCTGCAAAACTGTATTTCCTTATGAAGTGGTATTCTTACATATCCTTTCGAGAGAAAACTGTCCTGTGCCTTCTCTTTTGAGGCTACACACTTAGACATACACGCAACATGAAAGCTTTTCGACTTACAACGTGTTGTTTAGGAAAAACAAGATAATTTCGCACGATGCGGGATTTCCTTAAAACGTGATTTTCTGAAAAATTTTGACGAAAGAAAATTCTCCTTTTGGTTCTCTTTAGATGCTACATGTTAAGACGTACACGCCACAACAATTCTTTTCGAGATACAACGTGTAGTTTTGGAGATACAAGCTAATTTTGTACTATGCGTTATTTCTTCTCGTAAAGAGTTTCCAATGCGTACGTATATGTCTTTACTCTGCAAAACTGTATTTCCTTATGAAGTGGTATTCTTACATATCCTTTCGAGAGAAAACTGTCCTGTGCCTTCTCTTTTGAGGCTAAACACTTAGACATACACTCAACATGAAAGCTTTTCGACTTACAACGTGTTGTTTAGGAAAAACAAGATAATTTCGCACGATGCGGGATTTCCTTAAAACGTGATTTTCTGAAAGATTTTGACGAAAGAAAATTCTCCTTTTGGTTCTCTTTAGGTGCTACATGTTAAGACGTACACGCCACAACAATTCTTTTCGAGATACAACGTGTAGTTTTGGAGATACAAGCTAATTTTGTACTATGCGTTATTTCTTCTCGTAAAGAGTTTCCAATGCGTACGTATATGTCTTTACTCTGCAAAACTGTATTTCCTTATGAAGTGGTATTCTTACATATCCTTTCGAGAGAAAACTGTCCTGTGCCTTCTCTTTTGAGGCTACACACTTAGACATACACGCAACATGAAAGCTTTTCGACTTACAACGTGTTGTTTAGGAAAAACAAGATAATTTCGCAGGATGCGGGATTTCCTTAAAACGTGATTTTCTGAAAAATTTTGACGAAAGAAAATTCTCCTTTTGGTTCTCTTTAGATGCTACATGTTAAGACGTACACGCCACAACAATTCTTTTCGAGATACAACGTGTAGTTTTGGAGATACAAGCTAATTTTGTACTATGCGTTATTTCTTCTCGTAAAGAGTTTCCAATGCGTACGTATATGTCTTTACTCTGCAAACCTGTATTTCCGTATGAAGTGGTATTCTTACATATCCTTTTGAGAGAAAACTGTCCTGTGCCTTCTCTTTTGAGGCTACACACTTAGACATACACGCAACATGAAAGCTTTTCGACTTACAACGTGTTGTTTAGGAAAAACAAGATAATTTCGCACGATGCGGGATTTCCTTAAAACGTGATTTTCTGAAAAATTTTGACGAAAGAAAATTCTCCTTTTGGTTCTCTTTAGATGCTACATGTTAAGACGTACACGCCACAACAATTCTTTTCGAGATACAACGTGTAGTTTTGGAGATACAAGCTAATTTTGTACTATGCGTTATTTCTTCTCGTAAAGAGTTTCCAATGCGTACGTATATGTCTTTACTCTGCAAAACTGTATTTCCTTATGAAGTGGTATTCTTACATATCCTTTCGAGAGAAAACTGTCCTGTGCCTTCTCTTTTGAGGCTAAACACTTAGACATACACGCAACATGAAAGCTTTTCGACTTACAACGTGTTGTTTAGGAAAAACAAGATAATTTCGCACGATGCGGGATTTACTTAAAACGTGATTTTCTGAAAGATTTTGACGAAAGAAAATTCTCCTTTTGGTTCTCTTTAGGTGCTACATGTTAAGACGTACACGCCACAACAATTCTTTTCGAGATACAACGTGTAGTTTTGGAGATACAAGCTAATTTTGTACTATGCGTTATTTCTTCTCGTAAAGAGTTTCCAATGCGTACGTATATGTCTTTACTCTGCAAAACTGTATTTCCTTATGAAGTGGTATTCTTACATATCCTTTCGAGAGAAAACTGTCCTGTGCCTTCTCTTTTGAGGCTACACACTTAGACATACACGCAACATGAAAGCTTTTCGACTTACAACGTGTTGTTTAGGAAAAACAAGATAATTTTGCACGATGCGGGATTTCCTTAAAACGTGATTTTCTGAAAAATTTTGACGAAAGAAAATTCTCCTTTTGGTTCTCTTTAGATGCTACATGTTAAGTCGTACACGCCACAACAATTCTTTTCGAGATACAACGTGTAGTTTTTGAGATACAAGCTAATTTTGTACTATGCGTTATTTCTTCTCGTAAAGAGTTTCCAATGCGTACGAATATTTCTTTACTCTGCAAACCTGTATTTCCTTATGAAGTGGTATTCTTACATATCCTTTCGAGAGAAAACTGTCCTGTGCCTTCTCTTTTGAGGCTACACACTTAGACATACACGCAACATGAAAGCTTTTCGACTTACAACGTGTTGTTTAGGAAAAACAAGATAATTTCGCACGATGCGGGATTTCCTTAAAACGTGATTTTCTGAAAAATTTTGACGAAAGAAAATTCTCCTTTTGGTTCTCTTTAGATGCTACATGTTAAGACGTACACGCCACAACAATTCTTTTCGAGATACAACGTGTAGTTTTGGAGATACAAGCTAATTTTGTACTATGCGTTATTTCTTCTCGTAAAGAGTTTCCAATGCGTACGTATATGTCTTTACTCTGCAAAACTGTATTTCCTTATGAAGTGGTATTCTTACATATCCTTTCGAGAGAAAACTGTCCTGTGCCTTCTCTTTTGAGGCTAAACACTTAGACATACACGCAACATGAAAGCTTTTCGACTTACAACGTGTTGTTTAGGAAAAACAAGATAATTTCGCACGATGCGGGATTTACTTAAAACGTGATTTTCTGAAAGATTTTGACGAAAGAAAATTCTCCTTTTGGTTCTCTTTAGGTGCTACATGTTAAGACGTACACGCCACAACAATTCTTTTCGAGATACAACGTGTAGTTTTGGAGATACAAGCTAATTTTGTACTATACGTTATTTCTTCTCGCAAAGAGTTTCCAATGCGTACGTATATGTCTTTACTCTGCAAAACTGTATTTCCTTATGAAGTGGTATTCTTACATATCCTTTCGAGAGAAAACTGTCCTGTGCCTTCTCTTTTGAGGCTACACACTTAGACATACACGCAACATGAAAGCTTTTCGACTTACAACGTGTTGTTTAGGAAAAACAAGATAATTTCGCACGATGCGGGATTTCCTTAAAACGTGATTTTCTGAAAAATTTTGACGAAAGAAAATTCTCCTTTTGGTTCTCTTTAGATGCTACATGTTAAGTCGTACACGCCACAACAATTCTTTTCGAGATACAACGTGTAGTTTTGGAGATACAAGCTAATTTTGTACTATGCGTTATTTCTTCTCGTAAAGAGTTTCCAATGCGTACGAATATTTCTTTACTCTGCAAACCTGTATTTCCTTATGAAGTGGTATTCTTACATATCCTTTCGAGAGAAAACTGTCCTGTGCCTTCTCTTTTGAGGCTACACACTTAGACATACACGCAACATGAAAGCTTTTCGACTTACAACGTGTTGTTTAGGAAAAACAAGATAATTTCGCACGATGCGGGATTTCCTTAAAACGTGATTTTCTGAAAAATTTTGACGAAAGAAAATTCTCCTTTTGGTTCTCTTTAGATGCTACATGTTAAGACGTACACGCCACAACAATTCTTTTCGAGATACAACGTGTAGTTTTGGAGATACAAGCTAATTTTGTACTATGCGTTATTTCTTCTCGTAAAGAGTTTCCAATGCGTACGTATATGTCTTTACTCTGCAAAACTGTATTTCCTTATGAAGTGGTATTCTTACATATCCTTTCGAGAGAAAACTGTCCTGTGCCTTCTCTTTTGAGGCTACACACTTAGACATACACGCAACATGAAAGCTTTTCGACTTACAACGTGTTGTTTAGGAAAAACAAGATAATTTCGCACGATGCGGGATTTCCTTAAAACGTGATTTTCTGAAAAATTTTGACGAAAGAAAATTCTCCTTTTGGTTCTCTTTAGATGCTACATGTTAAGACGTACACGCCACAACAATTCTTTTCGAGATACAACGTGTAGTTTTGGATTTACAAGCTAATTTTGTACTATGCGTTATTTCTTCTCGTAAAGAGTTTCCAATGCGTACGTATATGTCTTTACTCTGCAAAACTGTATTTCCTTATGAAGTGGTATTCTTACATATCCTTTCGAGAGAAAACTGTCCTGTGCCTTCTCTTTTGAGGCTACACACTTAGACATACACGCAACATGAAAGCTTTTCGACTTACAACGTGTTGTTTAGGAAAAACAAGATAATTTCGCACGATGCGGGATTTCCTTAAAACGTGATTTTCTGAAAAATTTTGACGAAAGAAAATTCTCCTTTTGGTTCTCTTTAGATGCTACATGTTAAGACGTACACGCCACAACAATTCTTTTCGAGATACAACGTGTAGTTTTGGAGATACAAGCTAATTTTGTACTATGCGTTATTTCTTCTCGTAAAGAGTTTCCAATGCGTACGTATATGTCTTTACTCTGCAAAACTGTTTTTCCTTATGAAGTGGTATTCTTACATATCCTTTCGAGAGAAAACTGTCCTGTGCCTTCTCTTTTGAGGCTACACACTTAGACATACACGCAACATGAAAGCTTTTCGACTTACAACGTGTTGTTTAGGAAAAACAAGATAATTTCGCACGATGCGGGATTTCCTTAAAACGTGATTTTCTGAAAAATTTTGACGAAAGAAAATTCTCCTTTTGGTTCTCTTTAGATGCTACATGTTAAGACGTACACGCCACAACAATTCTTTTCGAGATACAACGTGTAGTTTTGGATTTACAAGCTAATTTTGTACTATGCGTTATTTCTTCTCGTAAAGAGTTTCCAATGCGTACGTATATGTCTTTACTCTGCAAAACTGTATTTCCTTATGAAGTGGTATTCTTACATATCCTTTCGAGAGAAAACTGTCCTGTGCCTTCTCTTTTGAGGCTACACACTTAGACATACACGCAACATGAAAGCTTTTCGACTTACAACGTGTTGTTTAGGAAAAACAAGATAATTTCGCACGATGCGGGATTTCCTTAAAACGTGATTTTCTGAAAAATTTTGACGAAAGAAAATTCTCCTTTTGGTTCTCTTTAGATGCTACATGTTAAGACGTACACGCCACAACAATTCTTTTCGAGATACAACGTGTAGTTTTGGAGATACAAGCTAATTTTGTACTATGCGTTATTTCTTCTCGTAAAGAGTTTCCAATGCGTACGTATATGTCTTTACTCTGCAAAACTGTTTTTCCTTATGAAGTGGTATTCTTACATATCCTTTCGAGAGAAAACTGTCCTGTGCCTTCTCTTTTGAGGCTACACACTTAGACATACACGCAACATGAAAGCTTTTCGACTTACAACGTGTTGTTTAGGAAAAACAAGATAATTTCGCACGATGCGGGATTTCCTTAAAACGTGATTTTCTGAAAAATTTTGACGAAAGAAAATTCTCCTTTTGGTTCTCTTTAGATGCTACATGTTAAGACGTACACGCCACAACAATTCTTTTCGAGATACAACGTGTAGTTTTGGAGATACAAGCTAATTTTGTACTATGCGTTATTTCTTCTCGTAAAGAGTTTCCAATGCGTACGTATATGTCTTTACTCTGCAAAACTGTATTTCCTTATGAAGTGGTATTCTTACATATCCTTTCGAGAGAAAACTGTCCTGTGCCTTCTCTTTTGAGGCTACACACTTAGACATACACGCAACATGAAAGCTTTTCGACTTACAACGTGTTGTTTAGGAAAAACAAGATAATTTCGCACGATGCGGGATTTCCTTAAAACGTGATTTTCTGAAAAATTTTGACGAAAGAAAATTCTCCTTTTGGTTCTCTTTAGATGCTACATGTAAAGTCGTACACGCCACAACAATTCTTTTCGAGATACAACGTGTAGTTTTGGAGATACAAGCTAATTTTGTACTATGCGTTATTTCTTCTCGTAAAGAGTTTCCAATGCCTACGTATATGTCTTTACTCTGCAAAACTGTATTTCCTTATGAAGTGGTATTCTTACATATCCTTTCGAGAGAAAACTGTCCTGTGCCTTCTCTTTTGAGGCTACACACTTAGACATACACGCAACATGAAAGCTTTTCGACTTACAACGTGTTGTTTAGGAAAAACAAGATAATTTCGCACGATGCGGGATTTCCTTAAAACGTGATTTTCTGAAAAATTTTGACGAAAGAAAATTCTCCTTTTGGTTCTCTTTAGATGCTACATGTTAAGACGTACACGCCACAACAATTCTTTTCGAGATACAACGTGTAGTTTTGGAGATACAAGCTAATTTTGTACTATGCGTTATTTCTTCTCGTAAAGAGTTTCCAATGCGTACGTATATGTCTTTACTCTGCAAAACTGTATTTCCTTATGAAGTGGTATTCTTACATATCCTTTCGAGAGAAAACTGTCCTGTGCCTTCTCTTTTGAGGCTACACACTTAGACATACACGCAACATGAAAGCTTTTCTACTTACAACGTGTTGTTTAGGATAAACAAGATAATTTCGCACGATGCGGGATTTCCTTAAAACGTGATTTTCTGAAAAATTTTGACGAAAGAAAATTCTCCTTTTGGTTCTCTTTAGATGCTACATGTAAAGTCGTACACGCCACAACAATTCTTTTCGAGATACAACGTGTAGTTTTGGAGATACAAGCTAATTTTGTACTATGCGTTATTTCTTCTCGTAAAGAGTTTCCAATGCGTACATATATGTCTTTACTCTGCAAAACTGTATTTCCTTATGACGTGGTATTCTTACATATCCTTTCGAGAGAAAACTGTCCTGTGCCTTCTCTTTTGAGGCTACACACTTAGACATACACGCAACATGAAAGCTTTTCGACTTACAACGTGTTGTTTAGGAAAAACAAGATAATTTCGCACGATGCGGGATTTCCTTAAAACGTGATTTTCTGAAAAATTTTGACGAAAGAAAATTCTCCTTTTGGTTCTCTTTAGATGCTACATGTTAAGACGTACACGCCACAACAATTCTTTTCGAGATACAACGTGTAGTTTTGGAGATACAAGCTAATTTTGTACGATGCGTTATTTCTTCTCGTAAAGAGTTTCCAATGCGTACGTATATGTCTTTACTCTGCAAAACTGTATTTCCTTATGAAGTGGTATTCTTACATATCCTTTCGAGAGAAAACTGTCCTGTGCCTTCTCTTTTGAGGCTACACACTTAGACATACACGCAACATGAAAGCTTTTCGACTTACAACGTGTTGTTTAGGAAAAACAAGATAATTTCGCACGATGCGGGATTTCCTTAAAACGTGATTTTCTGAAAAATTTTGACGAAAGAAAATTCTCCTTTTGGTTCTCTTTAGATGCTACATGTTAAGACGTACACGCCACAACAATTCTTTTCGAGATACAACGTGTAGTTTTGGAGATACAAGCTAATTTTGTACGATGCGTTATTTCTTCTCGTAAAGAGTTTCCAATGCGTACGTATATGTCTTTACTCTGCAAAACTGTATTTCCTTATGAAGTGGTATTCTTACATATCCTTTCGAGAGAAAACTGTCCTGTGCCTTCTCTTTTGAGGCTACACACTTAGACATACACGCAACATGAAAGCTTTTCGACTTACAACGTGTTGTTTAGGAAAAACAAGATAATTTCGCACGATGCGGGATTTCCTTAAAACGTGATTTTCTGAAAAATTTTGACGAAAGAAAATTCTCCTTTTGGTTCTCTTTAGATGCTACATGTTAAGACGTACACGCCACAACAATTCTTTTCGAGATACAACGTGTAGTTTTGGAGATACAAGCTAATTTTGTACTATGCGTTATTTCTTCTCGTAAAGAGTTTCCAATGCGTACGTATATGTCTTTACTCTGCAAAACTGTATTTCCTTATGAAGTGGTATTCTTACATATCCTTTCGAGAGAAAACTGTCCTGTGCCTTCTCTTTTGAGGCTACACACTTAGACATACACGCAACATGAAAGCTTTTCGACTTACAACGTGTTGTTTAGGAAAAACAAGATAATTTCGCACGATGCGGGATTTCCTTAAAACGTGATTTTCTGAAAAATTTTGACGAAAGAAAATTCTCCTTTTGGTTCTCTTTAGATGCTACATGTTAAGACGTACACGCCACAACAATTCTTTTCGAGATACAACGTGTAGTTTTGGAGATACAAGCTAATTTTGTACGATGCGTTATTTCTTCTCGTAAAGAGTTTCCAATGCGTACGTATATGTCTTTACTCTGCAAAACTGTATTTCCTTATGAAGTGGTATTCTTACATATCCTTTCGAGAGAAAACTGTCCTGTGCCTTCTCTTTTGAGGCTACACACTTAGACATACACGCAACATGAAAGCTTTTCGACTTACAACGTGTTGTTTAGGAAAAACAAGATAATTTCGCACGATGCGGGATTTCCTTAACGCGTGATTTTCTGAAAAATTTTGACGAAAGAAAATTCTCCTTTTGGTTCTCTTTAGATGCTACATGTTAAGACGTACACGCCACAACAATTCTTTTCGAGATACAACGTGTAGTTTTGGAGATACAAGCTAATTTTGTACTATGCGTTATTTCTTCTCGTAAAGAGTTTCCAATGCGTACGTATATGTCTTTACTCTGCAAAACTGTATTTCCTTATGAAGTGGTATTCTTACATATCCTTTCGAGAGAAAACTGTCCTGTGCCTTCTCTTTTGAGGCTACACACTTAGACATACACGCAACATGAAAGCTTTTCGACTTACAACGTGTTGTTTAGGAAAAACAAGATAATTTCGCACGATGCGGGATTTCCTTAAAACGTGATTTTCTGAAAAATTTTGACGAAAGAAAATTCTCCTTTTGGTTCTCTTTAGATGCTACATGTTAAGACGTACACGCCACAACAATTCTTTTCGAGATACAACGTGTAGTTTTGGAGATACAAGCTAATTTTGTACGATGCGTTATTTCTTCTCGTAAAGAGTTTCCAATGCGTACGTATATGTCTTTACTCTGCAAAACTGTATTTCCTTATGAAGTGGTATTCTTACATATCCTTTCGAGAGAAAACTGTCCTGTGCCTTCTCTTTTGAGGCTACACACTTAGACATACACGCAACATGAAAGCTTTTCGACTTACAACGTGTTGTTTAGGAAAAACAAGATAATTTCGCACGATGCGGGATTTCCTTAAAACGTGATTTTCTGAAAAATTTTGACGAAAGAAAATTCTCCTTTTGGTTCTCTTTAGATGCTACATGTTAAGACGTACACGCCACAACAATTCTTTTCGAGATACAACGTGTAGTTTTGGAGATACAAGCTAATTTTGTACTATGCGTTATTTCTTCTCGTAAAGAGTTTCCAATGCGTACGTATATGTCTTTACTCTGCAAAACTGTATTTCCTTATGAAGTGGTATTCTTACATATCCTTTCGAGAGAAAACTGTCCTGTGCCTTCTCTTTTGAGGCTACACACTTAGACATACACGCAACATGAAAGCTTTTCGACTTACAACGTGTTGTTTAGGAAAAACAAGATAATTTCGCACGATGCGGGATTTCCTTAAAACGTGATTTTCTGAAAAATTTTGACGAAAGAAAATTCTCCTTTTGGTTCTCTTTAGATGCTACATGTTAAGTCGTACACGCCACAACAATTCTTTTCGAGATACAACGTGTAGTTTTTGAGATACAAGCTAATTTTGTACTATGCGTTATTTCTTCTCGTAAAGAGTTTCCAATGCGTACGAATATTTCTTTACTCTGCAAACCTGTATTTCCTTATGAAGTGGTATTCTTACATATCCTTTCGAGAGAAAACTGTCCTGTGCCTTCTCTTTTGAGGCTACACACTTAGACATACACGCAACTGAATGCTTTTCGACTTACAACGTGTTGTTTAGGAAAAACAAGATAATTTCGCACGATGCGGGATTTCCTTAAAACGTGATTTTCTGAAAAATTTTGACGAAAGAAAATTCTCCTTTTGGTTCTCTTTAGATGCTACATGTTAAGACGTACACGCCACAACAATTCTTTTCGAGATACAACGTGTAGTTTTGGAGATACAAGCTAATTTTGTATGATGCGTTATTTCTTCTCGTAAAGAGTTTCCAATGCGTACGTATATGTCTTTACTCTGCAAAACTGTATTTCCTTATGAAGTGGTATTCTTACATATCCTTTCGAGAGAAAACTGTCCTGTGCCTTCTCTTTTGAGGCTACACACTTAGACATACACGCAACATGAAAGCTTTTCGACTTACAACGTGTTGTTTAGGAAAAACAAGATAATTTCGCACGATGCGGGATTTCCTTAAAACGTGATTTTCTGAAAAATTTTGACGAAAGAAAATTCTCCTTTTGGTTCTCTTTAGATGCTACATGTAAAGTCGTACACGCCACAACAATTCTTTTCGAGATACAACGTGTAGTTTTGGAGATACAAGCTAATTTTGTACTATGCGTTATATCTTCTCGTAAAGAGTTTCCAATGCCTACGTATATGTCTTTACTCTGCAAAACTGTATTTCCTTATGAAGTGGTATTCTTACATATCCTTTCGAGAGAAAACTGTCCTGTGCCTTCTCTTTTGAGGCTACACACTTAGACATACACGCAACATGAAAGCTTTTCGACTTACAACGTGTTGTTTAGGAAAAACAAGATAATTTCGCACGATGCGGGATTTCCTTAAAACGTGATTTTCTGAAAAATTTTGACGAAAGAAAATTCTCCTTTTGGTTCTCTTTAGATGCTACATGTTAAGACGTACACGCCACAACAATTCTTTTCGAGATACAACGTGTAGTTTTGGAGATACAAGCTAATTTTGTACTATGCGTTATTTCTTCTCGTAAAGAGTTTCCAATGCGTACGTATATGTCTTTACTCTGCAAAACTGTATTTCCTTATGAAGTGGTATTCTTACATATCCTTTCGAGAGAAAACTGTCCTGTGCCTTCTCTTTTGAGGCTACACACTTAGACATACACGCAACATGAAAGCTTTTCTACTTACAACGTGTTGTTTAGGATAAACAAGATAATTTCGCACGATGCGGGATTTCCTTAAAACGTGATTTTCTGAAAAATTTTGACGAAAGAAAATTCTCCTTTTGGTTCTCTTTAGATGCTACATGTAAAGTCGTACACGCCACAACAATTCTTTTCGAGATACAACGTGTAGTTTTGGAGATACAAGCTAATTTTGTACTATGCGTTATTTCTTCTCGTAAAGAGTTTCCAATGCGTACGTATAAGTCTTTACTCTGCAAAACTGTATTTCCTTATGAAGTGGTATTCTTACATATCCTTTCGAGAGAAAACTGTCCTGTGCCTTCTCTTTTGAGGCTACACACTTAGACATACACGCAACATGAAAGCTTTTCGACTTACAACGTGTTGTTTAGGAAAAACAAGATAATTTCGCACGATGCGGGATTTCCTTAAAACGTGATTTTCTGAAAAATTTTGACGAAAGAAAATTCTCCTTTTGGTTCTCTTTAGATGCTACATGTTAAGACGTACACGCCACAACAATTCTTTTCGAGATACAACGTGTAGTTTTGGAGATACAAGCTAATTTTGTACGATGCGTTATTTCTTCTCGTAAAGAGTTTCCAATGCGTACGTATATGTCTTTACTCTGCAAAACTGTATTTCCTTATGAAGTGGTATTCTTACATATCCTTTCGAGAGAAAACTGTCCTGTGCCTTCTCTTTTGAGGCTACACACTTAGACATACACGCAACATGAAAGCTTTTCGACTTACAACGTGTTGTTTAGGAAAAACAAGATAATTTCGCACGATGCGGGATTTCCTTAAAACGTGATTTTCTGAAAAATTTTGACGAAAGAAAATTCTCCTTTTGGTTCTCTTTAGATGCTACATGTTAAGACGTACACGCCACAACAATTCTTTTCGAGATACAACGTGTAGTTTTGGAGATACAAGCTAATTTTGTACTATGCGTTATTTCTTCTCGTAAAGAGTTTCCAATGCGTACGTATATGTCTTTACTCTGCAAAACTGTATTTCCTTATGAAGTGGTATTCTTACATATCCTTTCGAGAGAAAACTGTCCTCTGCCTTCTCTTTTGAGGCTACACACTTAGACATACACGCAACATGAAAGCTTTTCGACTTACAACGTGTTGTTTAGGAAAAACAAGATAATTTCGCACGATGCGGGATTTCCTTAAAACGTGATTTTCTGAAAAATTTTGACGAAAGAAAATTCTCCTTTTGGTTCTCTTTAGATGCTACATGTTAAGACGTACACGCCACAACAATTCTTTTCGAGATACAACGTGTAGTTTTGGAGATACAAGCTAATTTTGTACGATGCGTTATTTCTTCTCGTAAAGAGTTTCCAATGCGTACGTATATGTCTTTACTCTGCAAAACTGTATTTCCTTATGAAGTGGTATTCTTACATATCCTTTCGAGAGAAAACTGTCCTGTGCCTTCTCTTTTGAGGCTACACACTTAGACATACACGCAACATGAAAGCTTTTCGACTTACAACGTGTTGTTTAGGAAAAACAAGATAATTTCGCACGATGCGGGATTTCCTTAAAACGTGATTTTCTGAAAAATTTTGACGAAAGAAAATTCTCCTTTTGGTTCTCTTTAGATGCTACATGTTAAGACGTACACGCCACAACAATTCTTTTCGAGATACAACGTGTAGTTTTGGAGATACCAGCTAATTTTGTACTATGCGTTATTTCTTCTCGTAAAGAGTTTCCAATGCGTACGCATATGTCTTTAATCTGCAAAACTGTATTTCCTTATGAAGTGGTATTCTTACAGATCCTTTCGAGAGAAAACTGTCCTGTGCCTTCTCTTTTGAGGCTACACACTTAGACATACACGCAACATGAAAGCTTTTCGACTTACAACGTGTTGTTTAGGAAAAACAAGATAATTTCGCACGATGCGGGATTTCCTTAAAACGTGATTTTCTGAAAAATTTTGACGAAAGAAAATTCTCCTTTTGGTTCTCTTTAGATGCTACATGTTAAGTCGTACACGCCACAACAATTCTTTTCGAGATACAACGTGTAGTTTTTGAGATACAAGCTAATTTTGTACTATGCGTTATTTCTTCTCGTAAAGAGTTTCCAATGCGTACGAATATTTCTTTACTCTGCAAACCTGTATTTCCTTATGAAGTGGTATTCTTACATATCCTTTCGAGAGAAAACTGTCCTGTGCCTTCTCTTTTGAGGCTACACACTTAGACATACACGCAACATGAAAGCTTTTCGACTTACAACGTGTTGTTTAGGAAAAACAAGATAATTTCGCACGATGCGGGATTTCCTTAAAACGTGATTTTCTGAAAAATTTTGACGAAAGAAAATTCTCCTTTTGGTTCTCTTTAGATGCTACATGTTAAGACGTACACGCCACAACAATTCTTTTCGAGATACAACGTGTAGTTTTGGAGATACAAGCTAATTTTTTACTATGCGTTATTTCTTCTCGTAAAGAGTTTCCAATGCGTACGTATATGTCTTTACTCTGCAAAACTGTATTTCCTTATGAAGTGGTATTCTTACATATCCTTTCGAGAGAAAACTGTCCTGTGCCTTCTCTTTTGAGGCTACACACTTAGACATACACGCAACATGAAAGCTTTTCGACTTACAACGTGTTGTTTAGGAAAAACAAGATAATTTCGCATGATGCGGGATTTCCTTAAAACGTGATTTTCTGAAAAATTTTGACGAAAGAAAATTCTCCTTTTGGTTCTCTTTAGATGCTACATGTTAAGACGTACACGCCACAACAATTCTTTTCGAGATACAACGTGTAGTTTTGGAGATACAAGCTAATTTTGTACGATGCGTTATTTCTTCTCGTAAAGAGTTTCCAATGCGTACGTATATGTCTTTACTCTGCAAAACTGTATTTCCTTATGAAGTGGTATTCTTACATATCCTTTCGAGAGAAAACTGTCCTGTGCCTTCTCTTTTGAGGCTACACACTTAGACATACACGCAACATGAAAGCTTTTCGACTTACAACGTGTTGTTTAGGAAAAACAAGATAATTTCGCACGATGCGGGATTTCCTTAAAACGTGATTTTCTGAAAAATTTTGACGAAAGAAAATTCTCCTTTTGGTTCTCTTTAGATGCTACATGTTAAGACGTACACGCCACAACAATTCTTTTCGAGATACAACGTGTAGTTTTGGAGATACAAGCTAATTTTGTACTATGCGTTATTTCTTCTCGTAAAGAGTTTCCAATGCGTACGTATATGTCTTTACTCTGCAAAACTGTATTTCCTTATGAAGTGGTATTCTTACATATCCTTTCGAGAGAAAACTGTCCTGTGCCTTCTCTTTTGAGGCTACACACTTAGACATACACGCAACATGAAAGCTTTTCGACTTACAACGTGTTGTTTAGGAAAAACAAGATAATTTCGCACGATGCGGGATTTCCTTAAAACGTGATTTTCTGAAAAATTTTGACGAAAGAAAATTCTCCTTTTGGTTCTCTTTAGATGCTACATGTTAAGACGTACACGCCACAACAATTCTTTTCGAGATACAACGTGTAGTTTTGGAGATACAAGTTAATTTTGTACTATGCGTTATTTCTTCTCGTAAAGAGTTTCCAATGCGTACGTGTATGTCTTTACTCTGCAAAACTGTATTTCCTTATGAAGTGGTATTCTTACATATCCTTTCGAGAGAAAACTGTCCTGTGCCTTCTCTTTTGAGGCTACACACTTAGACATACACGCAACATGAAAGCTTTTCGACTTACAACGTGTTGTTTAGGAAAAACAAGATAATTTCGCACGATGCGGGATTTCCTTAAAACGTGATTTTCTGAAAAATTTTGACGAAAGAAAATTCTCCTTTTGTTTCTCTTTAGATGCTACATGTTAAGTCGTACACGCCACAACAATTCTTTTCGAGATACAACGTGTAGTTTTGGAGATACAAGCTAATTTTGTACTATGCGTTATTTCTTCTCGTAAAGAGTTTCCAATGCGTACGTATATGTCTTTACTCTGCAAAACTGTATTTCCTTATGAAGTGGTATTCTTACATATCCTTTCGAGAGAAAACTGTCCTGTGCCTTCTCTTTTGAGGCTACACACTTAGACATACACGCAACATGAAAGCTTTTCGACTTACAACGTGTTGTTTAGGAAAAACAAGATAATTTCGCACGATGCGGGATTTCCTTAAAACGTGATTTTCTGAAAAATTTTGACGAAAGAAAATTCTCCTTTTGGTTCTCTTTAGATGCTACATGTTAAGACGTACACGCCACAACAATTCTTTTCGAGATACAACGTGTAGTTTTGGAGATACAAGCTAATTTTGTACTATGCGTTATTTCTTCTAGTAAAGAGTTTCCAATGCGTACGTATATGTCTTTACTCTGCAAAACTGTATTTCCTTATGAAGTGGTATTCTTACATATCCTTTCGAGAGAAAACTGTCCTGTGCCTTCTCTTTTGAGGCTACACACTTAGACATACACGCAACATGAAAGCTTTTCCACTTACAACGTGTTGTTTAGGAAAAACAAGATAATTTCGCACGATGCGGGATTTCCTTAAAACGTGATTTTCTGAAAAATTTTGACGAAAGAAAATTCTCCTTTTGGTTCTCTTTAGATGCTACATGTTAAGACGTACACGCCACAACAATTCTTTTCGAGATACAACGTGTAGTTTTGGAGATACAAGCTAATTTTGTACTATGCGTTATTTCTTCTCGTAAAGAGTTTCCAATGCGTACGTATATGTCTTTACTCTGCAAAACTGTATTTCCTTATGAAGTGGTATTCTTACATATCCTTTCGAGAGAAAACTGTCCTGTGCCTTCTCTTTTGAGGCTACACACTTAGACATACACGCAACATGAAAGCTTTTCGACTTACAACGTGTTGTTTAGGAAAAACAAGATAATTTCGCACGATGCGGGATTTCCTTAAAACGTGATTTTCTGAAAAATTTTGACGAAAGAAAATTCTCCTTTTGGTTCTCTTTAGATGCTACATGTTAAGACGTACACGCCACAACAATTCTTTTCGAGATACAACATGTAGTTTTGGAGATACAAGCTAATTTTGTACTATGCGTTATTTCTTCTCGTAAAGAGTTTCCAATGCGTACGTGTATGTCTTTACTCTGCAAAACTGTATTTCCTTATGAAGTGGTATTCTTACATATCCATTCGAGAGAAAACTGTCCTGTGCCTTCTCTTTTGAGGCTACACACTTAGACATACACGCAACATGAAAGCTTTTCGACTTACAACGTGTTGTTTAGGAAAAACAAGATAATTTCGCACGATGCGGGATTTCCTTAAAACGTGATTTTCTGAAAAATTTTGACGAAAGAAAATTCTCCTTTTGTTTCTCTTTAGATGCTACATGTTAAGTCGTACACGCCACAACAATTCTTTTCGAGATACAACGTGTAGTTTTGGAGATACAAGCTAATTTTGTACTATGCGTTATTTCTTCTCGTAAAGAGTTTCCAATGCGTACGTATATGTCTTTACTCTGCAAAACTGTATTTCCTTATGAAGTGGTATTCTTACATATCCTTTCGAGAGAAAACTGTCCTGTGCCTTCTCTTTTGAGGCTACACACTTAGACATACACGCAACATGAAAGCTTTTCGACTTACAACGTGTTGTTTAGGAAAAACAAGATAATTTCGCACGATGCGGGATTTCCTTAAAACGTGATTTTCTGAAAAATTTTGACGAAAGAAAATTCTCCTTTTGGTTCTCTTTAGATGCTACATGTTAAGACGTACACGCCAAAACAATTCTTTTCGAGATACAACGTGTAGTTTTGGAGATACAAGCTAATTTTGTACTATGCGTTATTTCTTCTCGTAAAGAGTTTCCAATGAGTATGTATATGTCTTTAGTCTGCAAAACTGTATTTCCTTATGAAGTGGTATTCTTACATATCCTTTCGAGAGAAAACTGTCCTGTGCCTTCTCTTTTGAGGCTACACACTTAGACATACACGCAACATGAAAGCTTTTCGACTTACAACGTGTTGTTTAGGAAAAACAAGATAATTTCGCACGATGCGGGATTTCCTTAAAACGTGATTTTCTGAAAAATTTTGACGAAAGAAAATTCTCCTTTTGGTTCTCTTTAGATGCTACATGTTAAGACGTACACGCCACAACAATTCTTTTCGAGATACAACGTGTAGTTTTGGAGATACAAGCTAATTTTGTACTATGCGTTATTTCTTCTCGTAAAGAGTTTCCAATGCGTACGTATATGTCTTTACTCTGCAAAACTGTATTTCCTTATGAAGTGGTATTCTTACATATCCTTTCGAGAGAAAACTGTCCTGTGCCTTCTCTTTTGAGGCTACACACTTAGACATACACGCAACATGAAAGCTTTTCGACTTACAACGTGTTGTTTAGGAAAAACAAGATAATTTCGCACGATGCGGGATTTCCTTAAAACGTGATTTTCTGAAAAATTTTGACGAAAGAAAATTCTCCTTTTGGTTCTCTTTAGATGCTACATGTTAAGTCGTACACGCCACAACAATTCTTTTCGAGATACAACGTGTAGTTTTGGAGATACAAGCTAATTTTGTACTATGCGTTATTTCTTCTCGTAAAGAGTTTCCAATGCGTACGTATATGTCTTTACTCTGCAAAACTGTATTTCCTTATGAAGTGGTATTCTTACATATCCTTTCGAGAGAAAACTGTCCTGTGCCTTCTCTTTTGAGGCTACACACTTAGACATACACGCAACATGAAAGCTTTTCGACTTACAACGTGTTGTTTAGGAAAAACAAGATAATTTCGCACGATGCGGGATTTCCTTAAAACGTGATTTTCTGAAAAATGTTGACGAAAGAAAATTCTCCTTTTGGTTCTCTTTAGATTCTACATGTTAAGACGTACACGCCACAACAATTCTTTTCGAGATACAACGTGTAGTTTTGGAGATACAAGCTAATTTTGTACTATGCGTTATTTCTTCTCGTAAAGAGTTTCCAATGCGTACGTATATGTCTTTACTCTGCAAAACTGTATTTCCTTATGAAGTGGTATTCTTACATATCCTTTCGAGAGAAAACTGTCCTGTGCCTTCTCTTTTGAGGCTACACACTTAGACATACACGCAACATGAAAGCTTTTCGACTTACAACGTGTTGTTTAGGAAAAACAAGATAATTTCGCACGATGCGGGATTTCCTTAAAACGTGATTTTCTGAAAAATTTTGACGAAAGAAAATTCTCCTTTTGGTTCTCTTTAGATGCTACATGTTAAGACGTACACGCCACAACAATTCTTTTCGAGATACAACGTGTAGTTTTGGAGATACAAGCTAATTTTGTACGATGCTTTATTTCTTCTCGTAAAGAGTTTCCAATGCGTACGTATATGTCTTTACTCTGCAAAACTGTATTTCCTTATGAAGTGGTATTCTTACATATCCTTTCGAGAGAAAACTGTCCTGTGCCTTCTCTTTTGAGGCTACACACTTAGACATACACGCAACATGAAAGCTTTTCGACTTACAACGTGTTGTTTAGGAAAAACAAGATAATTTCGCACGATGCGGGATTTCCTTAAAACGTGATTTTCTGAAAAATTTTGACGAAAGAAAATTCTCCTTTTGGTTCTCTTTAGATGCTACATGTTAAGACGTACACGCCACAACAATTCTTTTCGAGATACAACGTGTAGTTTTGGAGATACAAGCTAATTTTGTACTATGCGTTATTTCTTCTCGTAAAGAGTTTCCAATGCGTACGTATATGTCTTTACTCTGCAAAACTGTATTTCCTTATGAAGTGGTATTCTTACATATCCTTTCGAGAGAAAACTGTCCTGTGCCTTCTCTTTTGAGGCTACACACTTAGACATACACGCAACATGAAAGCTTTTCGACTTACAACGTGTTGTTTAGGAAAAACAAGATAATTTCGCACGATGCGGGATTTCCTTAAAACGTGATTTTCTGAAAAATTTTGACGAAAGAAAATTCTCCTTTTGGTTCTCTTTAGATGCTACATGTTAAGACGTACACGCCACAACAATTCTTTTCGAGATACAACGTGTAGTTTTGGAGATACAAGCTAATTTTGTACTATGCGTTATTTCTTCTCGTAAAGAGTTTCCAATGCGTACGTATATGTCTTTACTCTGCAAAACTGTATTTCCTTATGAAGTGGTATTCTTACATATCCTTTCGAGAGAAAACTGTCCTGTGCCTTCTCTTTTGAGGCTACACACTTAGACATACACGCAACATGAAAGCTTTTCGACTTACAACGTGTTGTTTAGGAAAAACAAGATAATTTCGCACGATGCGGGATTTCCTTAAAACGTGATTTTCTGAAAAATTTTGACGAAAGAAAATTCTCCTTTTGGTTCTCTTTAGATGCTACATGTTAAGACGTACACGCCACAACAATTCTTTTCGAGATACAACGTGTAGTTTTGGAGATACAAGCTAATTTTGTACTATGCGTTATTTCTTCTCGTAAAGAGTTTCCAATGCGTACGTATATGTCTTTACTCTGCAAAACTGTATTTCCTTATGAAGTGGTATTCTTACATATCCTTTCGAGAGAAAACTGTCCTGTGCCTTCTCTTTTGAGGCTACACACTTAGACATACACGCAACATGAAAGCTTTTCGACTTACAACGTGTTGTTTAGGAAAAACAAGATAATTTCGCACGATGCGGGATTTCCTTAAAACGTGATTTTCTGAAAAATTTTGACGAAAGAAAATTCTCCTTTTGGTTCTCTTTAGATGCTACATGTTAAGACGTACACGCCACAACAATTCTTTTCGAGATACAACGTGTAGTTTTGGAGATACAAGCTAATTTTGTACTATGCGTTATTTCTTCTCGTAAAGAGTTTCCAATGCGTACGTATATGTCTTTACTCTGCAAAACTGTATTTCCTTATGAAGTGGTATTCTTACATATCCTTTCGAGAGAAAACTGTCCTGTGCCTTCTCTTTTGAGGCTACACACTTAGACATACACGCAACATGAAAGCTTTTCGACTTACAACGTGTTGTTTAGGAAAAACAAGATAATTTCGCACGATGCGGGATTTCCTTAAAACGTGATTTTCTGAAAAATTTTGACGAAAGAAAATTCTCCTTTTGGTTCTCTTTAGATGCTACATGTTAAGTCGTACACGCCACAACAATTCTTTTCGAGATACAACGTGTAGTTTTGGAGATACAAGCTAATTTTGTACTATGCGTTATTTCTTCTCGTAAAGAGTTTCCAATGCGTACGTATATGTCTTTACTCTGCAAAACTGTATTTCCTTATGAAGTGGTATTCTTACATATCCTTTCGAGAGAAAACTGTCCTGTGCCTTCTCTTTTGAGGCTACACACTTAGACATACACGCAACATGAAAGCTTTTCGACTTACAACGTGTTGTTTAGGAAAAACAAGATAATTTCGCACGATGCGGGATTTCCTTAAAACGTGATTTTCTGAAAAATGTTGACGAAAGAAAATTCTCCTTTTGGTTCTCTTTAGATTCTACATGTTAAGACGTACACGCCACAACAATTCTTTTCGAGATACAACGTGTAGTTTTGGAGATACAAGCTAATTTTGTACTATGCGTTATTTCTTCTCGTAAAGAGTTTCCAATGCGTACGTATATGTCTTTACTCTGCAAAACTGTATTTCCTTATGAAGTGGTATTCTTACATATCCTTTCGAGAGAAAACTGTCCTGTGCCTTCTCTTTTGAGGCTACACACTTAGACATACACGCAACATGAAAGCTTTTCGACTTACAACGTGTTGTTTAGGAAAAACAAGATAATTTCGCACGATGCGGGATTTCCTTAAAACGTGATTTTCTGAAAAATTTTGACGAAAGAAAATTCTCCTTTTGGTTCTCTTTAGATGCTACATGTTAAGACGTACACGCCACAACAATTCTTTTCGAGATACAACGTGTAGTTTTGGAGATACAAGCTAATTTTGTACGATGCGTTATTTCTTCTCGTAAAGAGTTTCCAATGCGTACGTATATGTCTTTACTCTGCAAAACTGTATTTCCTTATGAAGTGGTATTCTTACATATCCTTTCGAGAGAAAACTGTCCTGTGCCTTCTCTTTTGAGGCTACACACTTAGACATACACGCAACATGAAAGCTTTTCGACTTACAACGTGTTGTTTAGGAAAAACAAGATAATTTCGCACGATGCGGGATTTCCTTAAAACGTGATTTTCTGAAAAATTTTGACGAAAGAAAATTCTCCTTTTGGTTCTCTTTAGATGCTACATGTTAAGACGTACACGCCACAACAATTCTTTTCGAGATACAACGTGTAGTTTTGGAGATACAAGCTAATTTTGTACTATGCGTTATTTCTTCTCGTAAAGAGTTTCCAATGCCTACGTATATGTCTTTACTCTGCAAAACTGTATTTCCTTATGAAGTGGTATTCTTACATATCCTTTCGAGAGAAAACTGTCCTGTGCCTTCTCTTTTGAGGCTACACACTTAGACATACCACGCAACATGAAAGCTTTTCGACTTACAACGTGTTGTTTAGGAAAAACAAGATAATTTCGCACGATGCGGGATTTCCTTAAAACGTGATTTTCTGAAAAATTTTGACGAAAGAAAATTCTCCTTTTGGTTCTCTTTAGATGCTACATGTTAAGACGTACACGCCACAACAATTCTTTTCGAGATACAACGTGTAGTTTTTGGAGATACAAGCTAATTTTTGTACTATGCGTTATTTCTTCTCGTAAAGAGTTTCCAATGCGTACGTATATGTCTTTACTCTGCAAAACTGTATTTCCTTATGAAGTGGTATTCTTACATATCCTTTCGAGAGAAAACTGTCCTGTGCCTTCTCTTTTGAGGCTACACACTTAGACATACACGCAACATGAAAGCTTTTCGACTTACAACGTGTTGTTTAGGAAAAACAAGATAATTCGCACGATGCGGGATTTCCTTAAAACGTGATTTTCTGAAAAATTTTGACGAAAGAAAATTCTCCTTTTGGTTCTCTTTAGATGCTACATGTTAAGACGTACACGCCACAACAATTCTTTTCGAGATACAACGTGTAGTTTTGGAGATACAAGCTAATTTTGTACTATGCGTTATTTCTTCTCGTAAAGAGTTTCCAATGCGTACGTATATGTCTTTACTCTGCAAAACTGTATTTCCTTATGAAGTGGTATTCTTACATATCCTTTCGAGAGAAAACTGTCCTGTGCCTTCTCTTTTGAGGCTACACACTTAGACATACACGCAACATGAAAGCTTTTCGACTTACAACGTGTTGTTTAGGAAAAACAAGATAATTTCGCACGATGCGGGATTTCCTTAAAACGTGATTTTCTGAAAAATTTTGACGAAAGAAAATTCTCCTTTTGGTTCTCTTTAGATGCTACATGTTAAGACGTACACGCCACAACAATTCTTTTCGAGATACAACGTGTAGTTTTGGAGATACAAGCTAATTTTGTACTATGCGTTATTCTTCTCGTAAAGAGTTTCCAATGCGTACGTATATGTCTTTACTCTGCAAAACTGTATTTCCTTATGAAGTGGTATTCTTACATATCCTTTCGAGAGAAAACTGTCCTGTGCCTTCTCTTTTGAGGCTACACACTTAGACATACACGCAACATGAAAGCTTTTCGACTTACAACGTGTTGTTTAGGAAAAAACAAGATAATTTCGCACGATGCGGGATTTCCTTAAAACGTGATTTTCTGAAAAATTTTGACGAAAGAAAATTCTCCTTTTGGTTCTCTTTAGATGCTACATGTTAAGTCGTACACGCCACAAACAATTCTTTTCGAGATACAACGTGTAGTTTTGGAGATACAAGCTAATTTTGTACTATGCGTTATTTCTTCTCGTAAAGAGTTTCCAATGCGTACGTATATGTCTTTACTCTGCAAAATATTTCCTTATGAAGTGGTATTCTTACATATCCTTTCGAGAGAAAACTGTCCTGTGCCTTCTCTTTTGAGGCTACACACTTAGACATACACGCAACATGAAAGCTTTTCGACTTACAACGTGTTGTTTAGGAAAAACAAGATAATTTCGCACGATGCGGGATTTCCTTAAAACGTGATTTTCTGAAAAATTTTGACGAAAGAAAATTCTCCTTTTGGTTCCCTTTAGATGCTACATGTTAAGACGTACACGCCACAACAATTCTTTTGGAGATACAACGTGTAGTTTTGGAGATACAAGCTAATTTTGTACTATGCGTTATTTCTTCTCGTAAAGAGTTTCCAATGCGTACGTATATGTCTTTACTCTGCAAAACTGTATTTCCTTATGAAGTGGTATTCTTACATATCCTTTCGAGAGAAAACTGTCCTGTGCCTTCTCTTTTGAGGCTACACACTTAGACATACACGCAACATGAAAGCTTTTCGACTTACAACGTGTTGTTTAGGAAAAACAAGATAATTTCGCACGATGCGGGATATCCTTAAAACGTGATTTTCTGAAAAATTTTGACGAAAGAAAATTCTCCTTTTGGTTCTCTTTAGATGCTACATGTTAAGTCGTACACGCCACAACAATTCTTTTCGAGATACAACGTGTAGTTTTGGAGATACAAGCTAATTTTGTACTATGCGTTATTTCTTCTCGTAAAGAGTTTCCAATGCGTACGTATATGTCTTTACTCTGCAAAACTGTATTTCCTTATGAAGTGGTATTCTTACATATCCTTTCGAGAGAAAACTGTCCTGTGCCTTCTCTTTTGAGGCTACACACTTAGACATACACGCAACATGAAAGCTTTTCGACTTACAACGTGTTGTTTAGGAAAAACAAGATAATTTCGCACGATGCGGGATTTCCTTAACGCGTGATTTTCTGAAAAATTTTGACGAAAGAAAATTCTCCTTTTGGTTCTCTTTAGATGCTACATGTTAAGACGTACACGCCACAACAATTCTTTTCGAGATACAACGTGTAGTTTTGGAGATACAAGCTAATTTTGTACTATGCGTTATTTCTTCTCGTAAAGAGTTTCCAATACGTACGTATATGTCTTTACTCTGCAAAACTGTATTTCCTTATGAAGTGGTATTCTTACATATCCTTTCGAGAGAAAACTGTCCTGTGCCTTCTCTTTTGAGGCTACACACTTAGACATACACGCAACATGAAAGCTTTTCGACTTACAACGTGTTGTTTAGGAAAAACAAGATAATTTCGCACGATGCGGGATTTCCTTAAAACGTGATTTTCTGAAAAATTTTGACGAAAGAAAATTCTCCTTTTGGTTCTCTTTAGATGCTACATGTTAAGACGTACACGCCACAACAATTCTTTTCGAGATACAACGTGTAGTTTTGGAGATACAAGCTAATTTTGTACGATGCGTTATTTCTTCTCGTAAAGAGTTTCCAATGCGTACGTATATGTCTTTACTCTGCAAAACTGTATTTCCTTATGAAGTGGTATTCTTACATATCCTTTCGAGAGAAAACTGTCCTGTGCCTTCTCTTTTGAGGCTACACACTTAGACATACACGCAACATGAAAGCTTTTCGACTTACAACGTGTTGTTTAGGAAAAACAAGATAATTTCGCACGATGCGGGATTTCCTTAAAACGTGATTTTCTGAAAAATTTTGACGAAAGAAAATTCTCCTTTTGGTTCTCTTTAGATGCTACATGTTAAGACGTACACGCCACAACAATTCTTTTCGAGATACAACGTGTAGTTTTGGAGATACAAGCTAATTTTGTACGATGCGTTATTTCTTCTCGTAAAGAGTTTCCAATGCGTACGTATATGTCTTTACTCTGCAAAACTGTATTTCCTTATGAAGTGGTATTCTTACATATCCTTTCGAGAGAAAACTGTCCTGTGCCTTCTCTTTTGAGGCTACACACTTAGACATACACGCAACATGAAAGCTTTTCGACTTACAACGTGTTGTTTAGGAAAAACAAGATAATTTCGCACGATGCGGGATTTCCTTAAAACGTGATTTTCTGAAAAATTTTGACGAAAGAAAATTCTCCTTTTGGTTCTCTTTAGATGCTACATGTTAAGACGTACACGCCACAACAATTCTTTTCGAGATACAACGTGTAGTTTTGGAGATACAAGCTAATTTTGTACTATCCGTTATTTCTTCTCGTAAAGAGTTTCCAATGCGTACGTATATGTCTTTACTCTGCAAAACTGTATTTCCTTATGAAGTGGTATTCTTACATATCCTTTCGAGAGAAAACTGTCCTGTGCCTTCTCTTTTGAGGCTACACACTTAGACATACACGCAACATGAAAGCTTTTCGACTTACAACGTGTTGTTTAGGAAAAACAAGATAATTTCGCACGATGCGGGATTTCCTTAAAACGTGATTTTCTGAAAAATTTTGACGAAAGAAAATTCTCCTTTTGGTTCTCTTTAGATGCTACATGTTAAGACGTACACGCCACAACAATTCTTTTCGAGATACAACGTGTAGTTTTGGAGATACAAGCTAATTTTGTACTATGCGTTATTTCTTCTCGTAAAGAGTTTCCAATGCGTACGTATATGTCTTTACTCTGCAAAACTGTATTTCCTTATGAAGTGGTATTCTTACATATCCTTTCGAGAGAAAACTGTCCTGTGCCTTCTCTTTTGAGGCTACACACTTAGACATACACGCAACATGAAAGCTTTTCGACTTACAACGTGTTGTTTAGGAAAAACAAGATAATTTCGCACGATGCGATGCGGGATTTCCTTAAAACGTGATTTTCTGAAAAATTTTGACGAAAGAAAATTCTCCTTTTGGTTCTCTTTAGATGCTACATGTTAAGACGTACACGCCACAACAATTCTTTTCGAGATACAACGTGTAGTTTTGGAGATACAAGCTAATTTTGTACGATGCGTTATTTCTTCTCGTAAAGAGTTTCCAATGCGTACGTATATGTCTTTACTCTGCAAAACTGTATTTCCTTATGAAGTGGTATTCTTACATATCCTTTCGAGAGAAAACTGTCCTGTGCCTTCTCTTTTGAGGCTACACACTTAGACATACACGCAACATGAAAGCTTTTCGACTTACAACGTGTTGTTTAGGAAAAACAAGATAATTTCGCACGATGCGGGATTTCCTTAAAACGTGATTTTCTGAAAAATTTTGACGAAAGAAAATTCTCCTTTTGGTTCTCTTTAGATGCTACATGTTAAGACGTACACGCCACAACAATTCTTTTCGAGATACAACGTGTAGTTTTGGAGATACAAGCTAATTTTGTACTATGCGTTATTTCTTCTCGTAAAGAGTTTCCAATGCGTACGTATATGTCTTTACTCTGCAAAACTGTATTTCCTTATGAAGTGGTATTCTTACATATCCTTTCGAGAGAAAACTGTCCTGTGCCTTTTCTTTTGAGGCTACACACTTAGACATACACGCAACATGAAAGCTTTTCGACTTACAACGTGTTGTTTAGGAAAAACAAGATAATTTCGCACGATGCGGGATTTCCTTAAAACGTGATTTTCTGAAAAATTTTGACGAAAGAAAATTCTCCTTTTGGTTCTCTTTAGATGCTACATGTTAAGACGTACACGCCACAACAATTCTTTTCGAGATACAACGTGTAGTTTTGGAGATACAAGCTAATTTTGTACGATGCGTTATTTCTTCTCGTAAAGAGTTTCCAATGCGTACGTATATGTCTTTACTCTGCAAAACTGTATTTCCTTATGAAGTGGTATTCTTACATATCCTTTCGAGAGAAAACTGTCCTGTGCCTTCTCTTTTGAGGCTACACACTTAGACATACACGCAACATGAAAGCTTTTCGACTTACAACGTGTTGTTTAGGAAAAACAAGATAATTTCGCACGATGCGGGATATCCTTAAAACGTGATTTTCTGAAAAATTTTGACGAAAGAAAATTCTCCTTTTGGTTCTCTTTAGATGCTACATGTTAAGTCGTACACGCCACAACAATTCTTTTCGAGATACAACGTGTAGTTTTGGAGATACAAGCTAATTTTGTACTATGCGTTATTTCTTCTCGTAAAGAGTTTCCAATGCGTATGTACATGTCTTTACTCTGCAAAACTGTATTTCCTTATGAAGTGGTATTCTTACATATCCTTTCGAGAGAAAACTGTCCTGTGCCTTCTCTTTTGAGGCTACACACTTAGACATACACGCAACATGAAAGCTTTTCGACTTACAACGTGTTGTTTAGGAAAAACAAGATAATTTCGCACGATGCGGGATTTCCTTAACGCGTGATTTTCTGAAAAATTTTGACGAAAGAAAATTCTCCTTTTGGTTCTCTTTAGATGCTACATGTTAAGATGTACACGCCACAACAATTCTTTTCGAGATACAACGTGTAGTTTTGGAGATACAAGCTAATTTTGTACTATGCGTTATTTCTTCTCGTAAAGAGTTTCCAATGCGTACGTATATGTCTTTACTCTGCAAAACTGTATTTCCTTATGAAGTGGTATTCTTACATATTCTTTCGAGAGAAAACTGTCCTGTGCCTTCTCTTTTGAGGCTACACACTTAGACATACACGCAACATGAAAGCTTTTCGACTTACAACGTGTTGTTTAGGAAAAACAAGATAATTTCGCACGATGCGGGATTTCCTTAAAACGTGATTTTCTGAAAAATTTTGACGAAAGAAAATTCTCCTTTTGGTTCTCTTTAGATGCTACATGTTAAGACGTACACGCCACAACAATTATTTTCGAGATACAACGTGTAGTTTTGGAGATACAAGCTAATTTTGTACGATGCGTTATTTCTTCTCGTAAAGAGTTTCCAATGCGTACGTATATGTCTTTACTCTGCAAAACTGTATTTCCTTATGAAGTGGTATTCTTACATATCCTTTCGAGAGAAAACTGTCCTGTGCCTTCTCTTTTGAGGCTACACACTTAGACATACACGCAACATGAAAGCTTTTCGACTTACAACGTGTTGTTTAGGAAAAACAAGATAATTTCGCACGATGCGGGATTTCCTTAAAACGTGATTTTCTGAAAAATTTTGACGAAAGAAAATTCTCCTTTTGGTTCTCTTTAGATGCTACATGTTAAGACGTACACGCCACAACAATTCTTTTCGTGATACAACATGTAGTTTTGGAGATACAAGCTAATTTTGTACGATGCGTTATTTCTTCTCGTAAAGAGTTTCCAATGCGTACGTATATGTCTTTACTCTGCAAAACTGTATTTCCTTATGAAGTGGTATTCTTACATATCCTTTCGAGAGAAAACTGTCCTGTGCCTTCTCTTTTGAGGCTACACACTTAGACATACACGCAACATGAAAGCTTTTCGACTTACAACGTGTTGTTTAGGAAAAACAAGATAATTTCGCACGATGCGGGATTTCCTTAAAACGTGATTTTCTGAAAAATTTTGACGAAAGAAAATTCTCCTTTTGGTTCTCTTTAGATGCTACATGTTAAGACGTACACGCCACAACAATTCTTTTCGAGATACAACGTGTAGTTTTGGAGATACAAGCTAATTTTGTACTATGCGTTATTTCTTCTCGTAAAGAGTTTCCAATGCGTACGTATATGTCTTTACTCTGCAAAACTGTATTTCCTTATGAAGTGGTATTCTTACATATCCTTTCGAGAGAAAACTGTCCTGTGCCTTCTCTTTTGAGGCTACACACTTAGACATACACGCAACATGAAAGCTTTTCGACTTACAACGTGTTGTTTAGGAAAAACAAGATAATTTCGCACGATGCGGGATTTCCTTAAAACGTGATTTTCTGAAAAATTTTGACGAAAGAAAATTCTCCTTTTGGTTCTCTTTAGATGCTACATGTTAAGACGTACACGCCACAACAATTCTTTTCGAGATACAACGTGTAGTTTTGGAGATACAAGCTAATTTTGTACTATGCGTTATTTCTTCTCGTAAAGAGTTTCCAATGCGTACGTATATGTCTTTACTCTGCAAAACTGTATTTCCTTATGAAGTGGTATTCTTACATATCCTTTCGAGAGAAAACTGTCCTGTGCCTTCTCTTTTGAGGCTACACACTTAGACATACACGCAACATGAAAGCTTTTCGACTTACAACGTGTTGTTTAGGAAAAACAAAATAATTTCGCACGATGCGGGATTTCCTTAAAACGTGATTTTCTGAAAAATTTTGACGAAAGAAAATTCTCCTTTTGGTTCTCTTTAGATGCTACATGTTAAGACGTACACGCCACAACAATTCTTTTCGAGATACAACGTGTAGTTTTGGAGATACAAGCTAATTTTGTACTATGCGTTATTTCTTCTCGTAAAGAGTTTCCAATGCGTACGTATATGTCTTTACTCTGCAAAACTGTATTTCCTTATGAAGTGGTATTCTTACATATCCTTTCGAGAGAAAACTGTCCTGTGCCTTCTCTTTTGAGGCTACACACTTAGACATACACGCAACATGAAAGCTTTTCGACTTACAACGTGTTGTTTAGGAAAAACAAGATAATTTCGCACGATGCGGGATTTCCTTAAAACGTGATTTTCTGAAAAATTTTGACGAAAGAAAATTCTCCTTTTGGTTCTCTTTAGATGCTACATGTTAAGACGTACACGCCACAACAATTCTTTTCGAGATACAACGTGTAGTTTTGGAGATACAAGCTAATTTTGTACTATGCGTTATTTCTTCTCGTAAAGAGTTTCCAATGCGTACGTATATGTCTTTACTCTGCAAAACTGTATTTCCTTATGAAGTGGTATTCTTACATATCCTTTCGAGAGAAAACTGTCCTGTGCCTTCTCTTTTGAGGCTACACACTTAGACATACACGCAACATGAAAGCTTTTCGACTGACAACGTGTTGTTTAGGAAAAACAAGATAATTTCGCACGATGCGGGATTTCCTTAAAACGTGATTTTCTGAAAAATTTTGACGAAAGAAAATTCTCCTTTCGGTTCTCTTTAGATGCTACATGTTAAGACGTACACGCCACAACAATTCTTTTCGAGATACAACGTGTAGTTTTGGAGATACAAGCTAATTTTGTACTATGCGTTATTTCTTCTCGTAAAGAGTTTCCAATGCGTACGTATATGTCTTTACTCTGCAAAACTGTATTTCCTTATGAAGTGGTATTCTTACAAATCCTTTCGAGAGAAAACTGTCCTGTGCCTTCTCTTTTGAGGCTACACACTTAGACATACACGCAACATGAAAGCTTTTCGACTGACAACGTGTTGTTTAGGAAAAACAAGATAATTTCGCACGATGCGGGATTTCCTTAAAACGTGATTTTCTGAAAAATTTTGAGGAAGAAAATTCTCCTTTCGGTTCTCTTTAGATGCTACATGTTAAGACGTACACGCCACAACAATTCTTTTCGAGATACAACGTGTAGTTTTGGAGATACAAGCTAATTTTGTACTATGCGTTATTTCTTCTCGTAAAGAGTTTCCAATGCGTACGTATATGTCTTTACTCTGCAAAACTGTATTTCCTTATGAAGTGGTATTCTTACATATCCTTTCGAGAGAAAACTGTCCTGTGCCTTCTCTTTTGAGGCTACACACTTAGACATACACGCAACATGAAAGCTTTTCGACTTACAACGTGTTGTTTAGGAAAAACAAGATAATTTCGCACGATGCGGGATTTCCTTAAAACGTGATTTTCTGAAAAATTTTGACGAAAGAAAATTCTCCTTTTGGTTCTCTTTAGATGCTACATGTTAAGACCTACACGCCACAACAATTCTTTTCGAGATACAACGTGTAGTTTTGGAGATACAAGCTAATTTTGTACTATGCGTTATTTCTTCTCGTAAAGAGTTTCCAATGCGTACGTTTATGTCTTTACTCTGCAAAACTGTATTTCCTTATGAAGTGGTATTCTTACATATACTTTCGAGAGAAAACTGTCCTGTGCCTTCTCTTTTGAGGCTACACACTTAGACATACACGCAACATGAAAGCTTTTCGACTTACAACGTGTTGTTTAGGAAAAACAAGATAATTTCGCACGATGCGGGATTTCCTTAAAACGTGATTTTCTGAAAAATTTTGACGAAAGAAAATTCTCCTTTTGGTTCTCTTTAGATGCTACATGTTAAGACGTACACGCCACAACAATTCTTTTCGAGATACAACGTGTAGTTTTGGAGATACAAGCTAATTTTGTACTATGCGTTATTTCTTCTCGTAAAGAGTTTCCAATGCGTACGTATATGTCTTTACTCTGCAAAACTGTATTTCCTTATGAAGTGGTATTCTTACATATCCTTTCGAGAGAAAACTGTCCTGTGCCTTCTCTTTTGAGGCTACACACTTAGACATACACGCAACATGAAAGCTTTTCGACTTACAACGTGTTGTTTAGGAAAAACAAGATAATTTCGCACGATGTGGGATTTCCTTAAAACGTGATTTTCTGAAAAATTTTGACGAAATAAAATTCTCCTTTTGGTTCTCTTTAGATGCTACATGTTAAGACGTACACGCCACAACAATTCTTTTCGAGATACAACGTGTAGTTTTGGAGATACAAGCTAATTTTGTACTATGCGTTATTTCTTCTCGTAAAGAGTTTCCAATGCGTACGTATATGTCTTTACTCTGCAAAACTGTATTTCCTTATGAAGTGGTATTCTTACATATCCTTTCGAGAGAAAACTGTCCTGTGCCTTCTCTTTTGAGGCTACACACTTAGACATACACGCAACATGAAAGCTTTTCGACTTACAACGTGTTGTTTAGGAAAAACAAGATAATTTCGCACGATGCGGGATTTCCTTAAAACGTGATTTTCTGAAAAATTTTGACGAAAGAAAATTCTCCTTTTGGTTCTCTTTAGATGCTACATGTTAAGACGTACACGCCACAACAATTCTTTTCGAGATACAACGTGTAGTTTTGGAGATACAAGCTAATTTTGTACTATGCGTTATTTCTTCTCGTAAAGAGTTTCCAATGCGTACGTATATGTCTTTACTCTGCAAAACTGTATTTCCTTATGAAGTGGTATTCTTACATATCCTTTCGAGAGAAAACTGTCCTGTGCCTTCTCTTTTGAGGCTACACACTTAGACATACACGCAACATGAAAGCTTTTCGACTTACAACGTGTTGTTTAGGAAAAACAAGATAATTTCGCACGATGCGGAATTTCCTTAAAACGTGATTTTCTGAAAAATTTTGACGAAAGAAAATTCTCCTTTTGGTTCTCTTTAGATGCTACATGTTAAGACGTACACGCCACAACAATTCTTTTCGAGATACAACGTGTAGTTTTGGAGATACAAGCTAATTTTGTACTATGCGTTATTTCTTCTCGTAAAGAGTTTCCAATGCGTACGTATATGTCTTTACTCTGCAAAACTGTATTTCCTTATGAAGTGGTATTCTTACATATCCTTTCGAGAGAAAACTGTCCTGTGCCTTCTCTTTTGAGGCTACACACTTAGACATACACGCAACATGAAAGCTTTTCGACTGACAACGTGTTGTTTAGGAAAAACAAGATAATTTCGCACGATGCGGGATTTCCTTAAAACGTGATTTTCTGAAAAATTTTGACGAAAGAAAATTCTCCTTTTGGTTCTCTTTAGATGCTACATGTTAAGACGTACACGCCACAACAATTCTTTTCGAGATACAACGTGTAGTTTTGGAGATACAAGCTAATTTTGTACTATGCGTTATTTCTTCTCGTAAAGAGTTTCCAATGCGTACGTATATGTCTTTACTCTGCAAAACTGTATTTCCTTATGAAGTGGTATTCTTACATATCCTTTCGAGAGAAAACTGTCCTGTGCCTTCTCTTTTGAGGCTACACACTTAGACATACACGCAACATGAAAGCTTTTCGACTGACAACGTGTTGTTTAGGAAAAACAAGATAATTTCGCACGATGCGGGATTTCCTTAAAACGTGATTTTCTGAAAAATTTTGACGAAAGAAAATTCTCCTTTCGGTTCTCTTTAGATGCTACATGTTAAGACGTACACGCCACAACAATTCTTTTCGAGATACAACGTGTAGTTTTGGAGATACAAGCTAATTTTGTACTATGCGTTATTTCTTCTCGTAAAGAGTTTCCAATGCGTACGTATATGTCTTTACTCTGCAAAACTGTATTTCCTTATGAAGTGGTATTCTTACAAATCCTTTCGAGAGAAAACTGTCCTGTGCCTTCTCTTTTGAGGCTACACACTTAGACATACACGCAACATGAAAGCTTTTCGACTGACAACGTGTTGTTTAGGAAAAACAAGATAATTTCGCACGATGCGGGATTTCCTTAAAACGTGATTTTCTGAAAAATTTTGACGAAAGAAAATTCTCCTTTCGGTTCTCTTTAGATGCTACATGTTAAGACGTACACGCCACAACAATTCTTTTCGAGATACAACGTGTAGTTTTGGAGATACAAGCTAATTTTGTACTATGCGTTATTTCTTCTCGTAAAGAGTTTCCAATGCGTACGTATATGTCTTTACTCTGCAAAACTGTATTTCCTTATGAAGTGGTATTCTTACATATCCTTTCGAGAGAAAACTGTCCTGTGCCTTCTCTTTTGAGGCTACACACTTAGACATACACGCAACATGAAAGCTTTTCGACTTACAACGTGTTGTTTAGGAAAAACAAGATAATTTCGCACGATGCGGGATTTCCTTAAAACGTGATTTTCTGAAAAATTTTGACGAAAGAAAATTCTCCTTTTGGTTCTCTTTAGATGCTACATGTTAAGACCTACACGCCACAACAATTCTTTTCGAGATACAACGTGTAGTTTTGGAGATACAAGCTAATTTTGTACTATGCGTTATTTCTTCTCGTAAAGAGTTTCCAATGCGTACGTTTATGTCTTTACTCTGCAAAACTGTATTTCCTTATGAAGTGGTATTCTTACATATACTTTCGAGAGAAAACTGTCCTGTGCCTTCTCTTTTGAGGCTACACACTTAGACATACACGCAACATGAAAGCTTTTCGACTTACAACGTGTTGTTTAGGAAAAACAAGATAATTTCGCACGATGCGGGATTTCCTTAAAACGTGATTTTCTGAAAAATTTTGACGAAAGAAAATTCTCCTTTTGGTTCTCTTTAGATGCTACATGTTAAGACGTACACGCCACAACAATTCTTTTCGAGATACAACGTGTAGTTTTGGAGATACAAGCTAATTTTGTACTATGCGTTATTTCTTCTCGTAAAGAGTTTCCAATGCGTACGTATATGTCTTTACTCTGCAAAACTGTATTTCCTTATGAAGTGGTATTCTTACATATCCTTTCGAGAGAAAACTGTCCTGTGCCTTCTCTTTTGAGGCTACACACTTAGACATACACGCAACATGAAAGCTTTTCGACTTACAACGTGTTGTTTAGGAAAAACAAGATAATTTCGCACGATGTGGGATTTCCTTAAAACGTGATTTTCTGAAAAATTTTGACGAAAGAAAATTCTCCTTTTGGTTCTCTTTAGATGCTACATGTTAAGACGTACACGCCACAACAATTCTTTTCGAGATACAACGTGTAGTTTTGGAGATACAAGCTAATTTTGTACTATGCGTTATTTCTTCTCGTAAAGAGTTTCCAATGCGTACGTATATGTCTTTACTCTGCAAAACTGTATTTCCTTATGAAGTGGTATTCTTACATATCCTTTCGAGAGAAAACTGTCCTGTGCCTTCTCTTTTGAGGCTACACACTTAGACATACACGCAACATGAAAGCTTTTCGACTGACAACGTGTTGTTTAGGAAAAACAAGATAATTTCGCACGATGCGGGATTTCCTTAAAACGTGATTTTCTGAAAAATTTTGACGAAAGAAAATTCTCCTTTCGGTTCTCTTTAGATGCTACATGTTAAGACGTACACGCCACAACAATTCTTTTCGAGATACAACGTGTAGTTTTGGAGATACAAGCTAATTTTGTACGATGCGTTATTTCTTCTCGTAAAGAGTTTCCAATGCGTACGTATATGTCTTTACTCTGCAAAACTGTATTTCCTTATGAAGTGGTATTCTTACATATCCTTTCGAGAGAAAACTGTCCTGTGCCTTCTCTTTTGAGGCTACACACTTAGACATACAAGCAACATGAAAGCTTTTCGACTGACAACGGGTTGTTTAGGAAAAACAAGATAATTTCGCACGATGCGGGATTTCCTTAAAACGTGATTTTCTGAAAAATTTTGACGAAAGAAAATTCTCCTTTCGGTTCTCTTTAGATGCTACATGTTAAGACGTACACGCCACAACAATTCTTTTCGAGATACAACGTGTTGTTTTGGAGATACAAGCTAATTTTGTACTATGCGTTATTTCTTCTCGTAAAGAGTTTCCAATGCGTACGTATATGTCTTTACTCTGCAAAACTGTATTTCCTTATGAAGTGGTATTCTTACATATCCTTTCGAGAGAAAACTGTCCTGTGCCTTCTCTTTTGAGGCTACACACTTAGACATACACGCAACATGAAAGCTTTTCGACTTACAACGTGTTGTTTAGGAAAAACAAGATAATTTCGCACGATGCGGGATTTCCTTAAAACGTGATTTTCTGAAAAATTTTGACGAAAGAAAATTCTCCTTTTGGTTCTCTTTAGATGCTACATGTTAAGACGTACACGCCACAACAATTCTTTTCGAGATACAACGTGTAGTTTTGGAGATACAAGCTAATTTTGTACTATGCGTTATTTCTTCTCGTAAAGAGTTTCCAATGCGTACGTATATGTCTTTACTCTGCAAAACTGTATTTCCTTATGAAGTGGTATTCTTACATATCCTTTCGAGAGAAAACTGTCCTGTGCCTTCTCTTTTGAGGCTACACACTTAGACATACACGCAACATGAAAGCTTTTCGACTTACAACGTGTTGTTTAGGAAAAACAAGATAATTTCGCACGATGCGGGATTTCCTTAAAACGTGATTTTCTGAAAAATTTTGACGAAAGAAAATTCTCCTTTTGGTTCTCTTTAGATGCTACATGTTAAGACGTACACGCCACAACAATTCTTTTCGAGATACAACGTGTAGTTTTGGAGATACAAGCTAATTTTGTACTATGCGTTATTTCTTCTCGTAAAGAGTTTCCAATGCGTACGTTTATGTCTTTACTCTGCAAAACTGTATTTCCTTATGAAGTGGTATTCTTACATATCCTTTCGAGAGAAAACTGTCCTGTGCCTTCTCTTTTGAGGCTACACACTTAGACATACACGCAACATGAAAGCTTTTCGACTTACAACGTGTTGTTTAGGAAAAACAAGATAATTTCGCACGATGCGGGATTTCCTTAAAACGTGATTTTCTGAAAAATTTTGACGAAAGAAAATTCTCCTTTTGGTTCTCTTTAGATGCTACATGTTAAGACGTACACGCCACAACAATTCTTTTCGAGATACAACGTGTAGTTTTGGAGATACAAGCTAATTTTGTACGATGCGTTATTTCTTCTCGTAAAGAGTTTCCAAAGCGTACGTATATGTCTTTACTCTGCAAAACTGTATTTCCTTATGAAGTGGTATTCTTACATATCCTTTCGAGAGAAAACTGTCCTGTGCCTTCTCTTTTGAGGCTACACACTTAGACATACACGCAACATGAAAGCTTTTCGACTGACAACGTGTTGTTTAGGAAAAACAAGATAATTTCGCACGATGCTGGATTTCCTTAAAACGTGATTTTCTGAAAAATTTTGACGAAAGAAAATTCTCCTTTCGGTTCTCTTTAGATGCTACATGTTAAGACGTACACGCCACAACAATTCTTTTCGAGATACAACGTGTAGTTTTGGAGATACAAGCTAATTTTGTACTATGCGTTATTTCTTCTCGTAAAGAGTTTCCAATGCGTACGTATATGTCTTTACTCTGCAAAACTGTATTTCCTTATGAAGTGGTATTCTTACAAATCCTTTCGAGAGAAAACTGTCCTGTGCCTTCTCTTTTGAGGCTACACACTTAGACATACACGCAACATGAAAGCTTTTCGACTGACAACGTGTTGTTTAGGAAAAACAAGATAATTTCGCACGATGCGGGATTTCCTTAAAACGTGATTTTCTGAAAAATTTTGACGAAAGAAAATTCTCCTTTCGGTTCTCTTTAGATGCTACATGTTAAGACGTACACGCCACAACAATTCTTTTCGAGATACAACGTGTAGTTTTGGAGATACAAGCTAATTTTGTACTATGCGTTATTTCTTCTCGTAAAGAGTTTCCAATGCGTACGTATATGTCTTTACTCTGCAAAACTGTATTTCCTTATGAAGTGGTATTCTTACATATCCTTTCGAGAGAAAACTGTCCTGTGCCTTCTCTTTTGAGGCTACACACTTAGACATACACGCAACATGAAAGCTTTTCGACTTACAACGTGTTGTTTAGGAAAAACAAGATAATTTCGCACGATGCGGGATTTCCTTAAAACGTGATTTTCTGAAAAATTTTGACGAAAGAAAATTCTCCTTTTGGTTCTCTTTAGATGCTACATGTTAAGACGTACACGCCACAACAATTCTTTTCGAGATACAACGTGTAGTTTTGGAGATACAAGCTAATTTTGTACGATGCGTTATTTCTTCTCGTAAAGAGTTTCCAATGCGTACGTATATGTCTTTACTCTGCAAAACTGTATTTCCTTATGAAGTGGTATTCTTACATATCCTTTCGAGAGAAAACTGTCCTGTGCCTTCTCTTTTGAGGCTACACACTTAGACATACACGCAACATGAAAGCTTTTCGACTTACAACGTGTTGTTTAGGAAAAACAAGATAATTTCGCACGATGCGGGATTTCCTTAAAACGTGATTTTCTGAAAAATTTTGACGAAAGAAAATTCTCCTTTTGGTTCTCTTTAGATGCTACATGTTAAGACGTACACGCCACAACAATTCTTTTCGAGATACAACGTGTAGTTTTGGAGATACAAGCTAATTTTGTACTATGCGTTATTTCTTCTCGTAAAGAGTTTCCAATGCGTACGTATATGTCTTTACTCTGCAAAACTGTATTTCCTTATGAAGTGGTATTCTTACATATCCTTTCGAGAGAAAACTGTCCTGTGCCTTCTCTTTTGAGGCTACACACTTAGACATACACGCAACATGAAAGCTTTTCGACTTACAACGTGTTGTTTAGGAAAAACAAGATAATTTCGCACGATGCGGGATTTCCTTAAAACGTGATTTTCTGAAAAATTTTGACGAAAGAAAATTCTCCTTTTGGTTCTCTTTAGATGCTACATGTTAAGACGTACACGCCACAACAATTCTTTTCGAGATACAACGTGTAGTTTTGGAGATACAAGCTAATTTTGTACTATGCGTTATTTCTTCTCGTAAAGAGTTTCCAATGCGTACGTATATGTCTTTACTCTGCAAAACTGTATTTCCTTATGAAGTGGTATTCTTACATATCCTTTCGAGAGAAAACTGTCCTGTGCCTTCTCTTTTGAGGCTACACACTTAGACATACACGCAACATGAAAGCTTTTCGACTGACAACGTGTTGTTTAGGAAAAACAAGATAATTTCGCACGATGCGGGATTTCCTTAAAACGTGATTTTCTGAAAAATTTTGACGAAAGAAAATTCTCCTTTCGGTTCTCTTTAGATGCTACATGTTAAGACGTACACGCCACAACAATTCTTTTCGAGATACAACGTGTAGTTTTGGAGATACAAGCTAATTTTGTACTATGCGTTATTTCTTCTCGTAAAGAGTTTCCAATGCGTACGTATATGTCTTTACTCTGCAAAACTGTATTTCCTTATGAAGTGGTATTCTTACATATCCTTTCGAGAGAAAACTGTCCTGTGCCTTCTCTTTTGAGGCTACACACTTAGACATACACGCAACATGAAAGCTTTTCGACTTACAACGTGTTGTTTAGGAAAAACAAGATAATTTCGCACGATGCGGGATTTCCTTAAAACGTGATTTTCTGAAAAATTTTGACGAAAGAAAATTCTCCTTTTGGTTCTCTTTAGATGCTACATGTTAAGACGTACACGCCACAACAATTCTTTTCGAGATACAACGTGTAGTTTTGGAGATACAAGCTAATTTTGTACTATGCGTTATTTCTTCTCGTAAAGAGTTTCCAATGCGTACGTATATGTCTTTACTCTGCAAAACTGTATTTCCTTATGAAGTGGTATTCTTACATATCCTTTCGAGAGAAAACTGTCCTGTGCCTTCTCTTTTGAGGCTACACACTTAGACATACACGCAACATGAAAGCTTTTCGACTTACAACGTGTTGTTTAGGAAAAACAAGATAATTTCGCACGATGCGGGATTTCCTTAAAACGTGATTTTCTGAAAAATTTTGACGAAAGAAAATTCTCCTTTTGGTTCTCTTTAGATGCTACATGTTAAGACGTACACGCCACAACAATTCTTTTCGAGATACAACGTGTAGTTTTGGAGATACAAGCTAATTTTGTACTATGCGTTATTTCTTCTCGTAAAGAGTTTCCAATGCGTACGTATATGTCTTTACTCTGCAAAACTGTATTTCCTTATGAAGTGGTATTCTTACATATCCTTTCGAGAGAAAACTGTCCTGTGCCTTCTCTTTTGAGGCTACACACTTAGACATACACGCAACATGAAAGCTTTTCGACTGACAACGTGTTGTTTAGGAAAAACAAGATAATTTCGCACGATGCGGGATTTCCTTAAAACGTGATTTTCTGAAAAATTTTGACGAAAGAAAATTCTCCTTTCGGTTCTCTTTAGATGCTACATGTTAAGACGTACACGCCACAACAATTCTTTTCGAGATACAACGTGTAGTTTTGGAGATACAAGCTAATTTTGTACTATGCGTTATTTCTTCTCGTAAAGAGTTTCCAATGCGTACGTATATGTCTTTACTCTGCAAAACTGTATTTCCTTATGAAGTGGTATTCTTACAAATCCTTTCGAGAGAAAACTGTCCTGTGCCTTCTCTTTTGAGGCTACACACTTAGACATACAAGCAACATGAAAGCTTTTCGACTGACAACGTGTTGTTTAGGAAAAACAAGATAATTTCGCACGATGCGGGATTTCCTTAAAACGTGATTTTCTGAAAAATTTTGACGAAAGAAAATTCTCCTTTCGGTTCTCTTTAGATGCTACATGTTAAGACGTACACGCCACAACAATTCTTTTCGAGATACAACGTGTTGTTTTGGAGA
Source organism: Apodemus sylvaticus (assembly GCF_947179515.1). Taxonomy (NCBI): domain Eukaryota; kingdom Metazoa; phylum Chordata; class Mammalia; order Rodentia; family Muridae; genus Apodemus; species Apodemus sylvaticus. Next base: position 88,624 of record NW_026263460.1, read on the forward strand.
TACAAGCTAATTTTGTACTATGCGTTATTTCTTCTCGTAAAGAGTTTCCAATGCGTACGTATATGTCTTTACTCTGCAAAACTGTATTTCCTTATGAAGTGGTATTCTTACATATCCTTTCGAGAGAAAACTGTCCTGTGCCTTCTCTTTTGAGGCTACACACTTAGACATACACGCAACATGAAAGCTTTTCGACTTACAACGTGTTGTTTAGGAAAAACAAGATAATTTCGCACGATGCGGGATTTCCTTAAAACGTGATTTTCTGAAAAATTTTGACGAAAGAAAATTCTCCTTTTGGTTCTCTTTAGATGCTACATGTTAAGACGTACACGCCACAACAATTCTTTTCGAGATACAACGTGTAGTTTTGGAGATACAAGCTAATTTTGTACTATGCGTTATTTCTTCTCGTAAAGAGTTTCCAATGCGTACGTATATGTCTTTACTCTGCAAAACTGTATTTCCTTATGAAGTGGTATTCTTACATATCCTTTCGAGAGAAAACTGTCCTGTGCCTTCTCTTTTGAGGCTACACACTTAGACATACACGCAACATGAAAGCTTTTCGACTTACAACGTGTTGTTTAGGAAAAACAAGATAATTTCGCACGATGCGGGATTTCCTTAAAACGTGATTTTCTGAAAAATTTTGACGAAAGAAAATTCTCCTTTTGGTTCTCTTTAGATGCTACATGTTAAGACGTACACGCCACAACAATTCTTTTCGAGATACAACGTGTAGTTTTGGAGATACAAGCTAATTTTGTACTATGCGTTATTTCTTCTCGTAAAGAGTTTCCAATGCGTACGTATATGTCTTTACTCTGCAAAACTGTATTTCCTTATGAAGTGGTATTCTTACATATCCTTTCGAGAGAAAACTGTCCTGTGCCTTCTCTTTTGAGGCTACACACTTAGACATACACGCAACATGAAAGCTTTTCGACTTACAACGTGTTGTTTAGGAAAAACAAGATAATTTCGCACGATGCGGGATTTCCTTAAAACGTGATTTTCTGAAAAATTTTGACGAAAGAAAATTCTCCTTTTGGTTCTCTTTAGATGCTACATGTTAAGACGTACACGCCACAACAATTCTTTTCGAGATACAACGTGTAGTTTTGGAGATACAAGCTAATTTTGTACTATGCGTTATTTCTTCTCGTAAAGAGTTTCCAATGCGTACGTTTATGTCTTTACTCTGCAAAACTGTATTTCCTTATGAAGTGGTATTCTTACATATCCTTTCGAGAGAAAACTGTCCTGTGCCTTCTCTTTTGAGGCTACACACTTAGACATACACGCAACATGAAAGCTTTTCGACTTACAACGTGTTGTTTAGGAAAAACAAGATAATTTCGCACGATGCGGGATTTCCTTAAAACGTGATTTTCTGAAAAATTTTGACGAAAGAAAATTCTCCTTTTGGTTCTCTTTAGATGCTACATGTTAAGACGTACACGCCACAACAATTCTTTTCGAGATACAACGTGTAGTTTTGGAGATACAAGCTAATTTTGTACGATGCGTTATTTCTTCTCGTAAAGAGTTTCCAATGCGTACGTATATGTCTTTACTCTGCAAAACTGTATTTCCTTATGAAGTGGTATTCTTACATATCCTTTCGAGAGAAAACTGTCCTGTGCCTTCTCTTTTGAGGCTACACACTTAGACATACACGCAACATGAAAGCTTTTCGACTTACAACGTGTTGTTTAGGAAAAACAAGATAATTTCGCACGATGCGGGATTTCCTTAAAACGTGATTTTCTGAAAAATTTTGACGAAAGAAAATTCTCCTTTTGGTTCTCTTTAGATGCTACATGTTAAGACGTACACGCCACAACAATTCTTTTCGAGATACAACGTGTAGTTTTGGAGATACAAGCTAATTTTGTACGATGCGTTATTTATTCTCGTAAAGAGTTTCCAATGCGTACGTATATGTCTTTACTCTGCAAAACTGTATTTCCTTATGAAGTGGTATTCTTACATATCCTTTCGAGAGAAAACTGTCCTGTGCCTTCTCTTTTGAGGCTACACACTTAGACATACACGCAACATGAAAGCTTTTCGACTTACAACGTGTTGTTCAGGAAAAACAAGATAATTTCGCACGATGCGGGATTTCCTTAAAACGTGATTTTCTGAAAAATTTTGACGAAAGAAAATTCTCCTTTTGGTTCTCTTTAGATGCTACATGTTAAGACGTACACGCCACAACAATTCTTTTCGAGATACAACGTGTAGTTTTGGAGATACAAGCTAATTTTGTACTATGCGTTATTTCTTCTCGTAAAGAGTTTCCAATGCGTACGTATATGTCTTTACTCTGCAAAACTGTATTTCCTTATGAAGTGGTATTCTTACATATCCTTTCGAGAGAAAACTGTCCTGTGCCTTCTCTTTTGAGGCTACACACTTAGACATACACACAACATGAAAGCTTTTCGACTTACAACGTGTTGTTTAGGAAAAACAAGATAATTTCGCACGATGCGGGATTTCCTTAAAACGTGATTTTCTGAAAAATTTTGACGAAAGAAAATTCTCCTTTTGGTTCTCTTTAGATGCTACATGTTAAGACGTACACGCCACAACAATTCTTTTCGAGATACAACGTGTAGTTTTGGAGATACAAGCTAATTTTGTACTATGCGTTATTTCTTCTCGTAAAGAGTTTCCAATGCGTACGTATATGTCTTTACTCTGCAAAACTGTATTTCCTTATGAAGTGGTATTCTTACATATCCTTTCGAGAGAAAACTGTCCTGTGCCTTCTCTTTTGAGGCTACACACTTAGACATACACGCAACATGAAAGCTTTTCGACTTACAACGTGTTGTTTAGGAAAAACAAGATAATTTCGCACGATGCGGGATTTCCTTAAAACGTGATTTTCTGAAAAATTTTGACGAAAGAAAATTCTCCTTTTGGTTCTCTTTAGATGCTACATGTTAAGACGTACACGCCACAACAATTCTTTTCGAGATACAACGTGTAGTTTTGGAGATACAAGCTAATTTTGTACTATGCGTTATTTCTTCTCGTAAAGAGTTTCCAATGCGTACGTGTATGTCTTTACTCTGCAAAACTGTATTTCCTTATGAAGTGGTATTCTTACATATCCTTTCGAGAGAAAACTGTCCTGTGCCTTCTCTTTTGAGGCTACACACTTAGACATACACGCAACATGAAAGCTTTTCGACTTACAACGTGTTGTTTAGGAAAAACAAGATAATTTCGCACGATGCGGGATTTCCTTAAAACGTGATTTTCTGAAAAATTTTGACGAAAGAAAATTCTCCTTTTGGTTCTCTTTAGATGCTACATGTTAAGACGTACACGCCACAACAATTCTTTTCGAGATACAACGTGTAGTTTTGGAGATACAAGCTAATTTTGTACGATGCGTTATTTCTTCTCGTAAAGAGTTTCCAATGCGTACGTATATGTCTTTACTCTGCAAAACTGTATTTCCTTATGAAGTGGTATTCTTACATATCCTTTCGAGAGAAAACTGTCCTGTGCCTTCTCTTTTGAGGCTACACACTTAGACATACACGCAACATGAAAGCTTTTCGACTTACAACGTGTTGTTTAGGAAAAACAAGATAATTTCGCACGATGCGGGATTTCCTTAAAAGGTGATTTTCTGAAAAATTTTGACGAAAGAAAATTCTCCTTTTGGTTCTCATTAGATGCTACATGTTAAGACGTACACGCCACAACAATTCTTTTCGAGATACAACGTGTAGTTTTGGAGATACAAGCTAATTTTGTACGATGCGTTATTTCTTCTCGTAAAGAGTTTCCAATGCGTACGTATATGTCTTTACTCTGCAAAACTGTATTTCCTTATGAAGTGGTATTCTTACATATCCTTTCGAGAGAAAACTGTCCTGTGCCTTCTCTTTTGAGGCTACACACTTAGACATACACGCAACATGAAAGCTTTTCGACTTACAACGTGTTGTTTAGGAAAAACAAGATAATTTCGCACGATGCGGGATTTCCTTAAAACGTGATTTTCTGAAAAATTTTGACGAAAGAAAATTCTCCTTTTGGTTCTCTTTAGATGCTACATGTTAAGACGTACACGCCACAACAATTCTTTTCGAGATACAACGTGTAGTTTTGGAGATACAAGCTAATTTTGTACGATGCGTTATTTCTTCTCGTAAAGAGTTTCCAATGCGTACGTATATGTCTTTACTCTGCAAAACTGTATTTCCTTATGAAGTGGTATTCTTACATATCCTTTCGAGAGAAAACTGTCCTGTGCCTTCTCTTTTGAGGCTACACACTTAGACATACACGCAACATGAAAGCTTTTCGACTTACAACGTGTTGTTTAGGAAAAACAAGATAATTTCGCACGATGCGGGATTTCCTTAAAACGTGATTTTCTGAAAAATTTTGACGAAAGAAAATTCTCCTTTTGGTTCTCTTTAGATGCTACATGTTAAGACGTACACGCCACAACAATTCTTTTCGAGATACAACGTGTAGTTTTGGAGATACAAGCTAATTTTGTACTATGCGTTATTTCTTCTCGTAAAGAGTTTCCAATGCGTACGTATATGTCTTTACTCTGCAAAACTGTATTTCCTTATGAAGTGGTATTCTTACATATCCTTTCGAGAGAAAACTGTCCTGTGCCTTCTCTTTTGAGGCTACACACTTAGACATACACGCAACATGAAAGCTTTTCGACTTACAACGTGTTGTTTAGGAAAAACAAGATAATTTCGCACGATGCGGGATTTCCTTAACGCGTGATTTTCTGAAAAATTTTGACGAAAGAAAATTCTCCTTTTGGTTCTCTTTAGATGCTACATGTTAAGACGTACATGCCACAACAATTCTTTTCGAGATACAACGTGTAGTTTTGGAGATACAAGCTAATTTTGTACTATGCGTTATTTCTTCTCGTAAAGAGTTTCCAATGCGTACGTATATGTCTTTACTCTGCAAAACTGTATTTCCTTATGAAGTGGTATTCTTACATATCCTTTCGAGAGAAAACTGTCCTGTGCCTTCTCTTTTGAGGCTACACACTTAGACATACACGCAACATGAAAGCTTTTCGACTTACAACGTGTTGTTTAGGAAAAACAAGATAATTTCGCACGATGCGGGATTTCCTTAAAACGTGATTTTCTGAAAAATTTTGACGAAAGAAAATTCTCCTTTTGGTTCTCTTTAGATGCTACATGTTAAGACGTACACGCCACAACAATTCTTTTCGAGATACAACGTGTAGTTTTGGAGATACAAGCTAATTTTGTACGATGCGTTATTTCTTCTCATAAAGAGTTTCCAATGCGTACGTATATGTCTTTACTCTGCAAAACTGTATTTCCTTATGAAGTGGTATTCTTACATATCCTTTCGAGAGAAAACTGTCCTGTGCCTTCTCTTTTGAGGCTACACACTTAGACATACACGCAACATGAAAGCTTTTCGACTTACAACGTGTTGTTTAGGAAAAACAAGATAATTTCGCACGATGCGGGATTTCCTTAAAACGTGATTTTCTGAAAAATTTTGACGAAAGAAAATTCTCCTTTTGGTTCTCTTTAGATGCTACATGTTAAGACGTACACGCCACAACAATTCTTTTCGAGATACAACGTGTAGTTTTGGAGATACAAGCTAATTTTGTACGATGCGTTATTTATTCTCGTAAAGAGTTTCCAATGCGTACGTATATGTCTTTACTCTGCAAAACTGTATTTCCTTATGAAGTGGTATTCTTACATATCCTTTCGAGAGAAAACTGTCCTGTGCCTTCTCTTTTGAGGCTACACACTTAGACATACACGCAACATGAAAGCTTTTCGACTTACAACGTGTTGTTCAGGAAAAACAAGATAATTTCGCACGATGCGGGATTTCCTTAAAACGTGATTTTCTGAAAAATTTTGACGAAAGAAAATTCTCCTTTTGGTTCTCTTTAGATGCTACATGTTAAGACGTACACGCCACAACAATTCTTTTCGAGATACAACGTGTAGTTTTGGAGATACAAGCTAATTTTGTACTATGCGTTATTTCTTCTCGTAAAGAGTTTCCAATGCGTACGTATATGTCTTTACTCTGCAAAACTGTATTTCCTTATGAAGTGGTATTCTTACATATCCTTTCGAGAGAAAACTGTCCTGTGCCTTCTCTTTTGAGGCTACACACTTAGACATACACGCAACATGAAAGCTTTTCGACTGACAACGTGTTGTTTAGGAAAAACAAGATAATTTCGCACGATGCGGGATTTCCTTAAAACGTGATTTTCTGAAAAATTTTGACGAAAGAAAATTCTCCTTTTGGTTCTCTTTAGATGCTACATGTTAAGACGTACACGCCACAACAATTCTTTTCGAGATACAACGTGTAGTTTTGGAGATACAAGCTAATTTTGTACTATGCGTTATTTCTTCTCGTAAAGAGTTTCCAATGCGTACGTATATGTCTTTACTCTGCAAAACTGTATTTCCTTATGAAGTGGTATTCTTACATATCCTTTCGAGAGAAAACTGTCCTGTGCCTTCTCTTTTGAGGCTACACACTTAGACATACACGCAACATGAAAGCTTTTCGACTTACAACGTGTTGTTTAGGAAAAACAAGATAATTTCGCACGATGCGGGATTTCCTTAAAACGTGATTTTCTGAAAAATTTTGACGAAAGAAAATTCTCCTTTTGGTTCTCTTTAGATGCTACATGTTAAGACGTACACGCCACAACAATTCTTTTCGAGATACAACGTGTAGTTTTGGAGATACAAGCTAATTTTGTACTATGCGTTATTTCTTCTCGTAAAGAGTTTCCAATGCGTACGTGTATGTCTTTACTCTGCAAAACTGTATTTCCTTATGAAGTGGTATTCTTACATATCCTTTCGAGAGAAAACTGTCCTGTGCCTTCTCTTTTGAGGCTACACACTTAGACATACACGCAACATGAAAGCTTATCGACTTACAACGTGTTGTTTAGGAAAAACAAGATAATTTCGCACGATGCGGGATTTCCTTAAAACGTGATTTTCTGAAAAATTTTGACGAAAGAAAATTCTCCTTTTGTTTCTCTTTAGATGCTACATGTTAAGTCGTACACGCCACAACAATTCTTTTCGAGATACAACGTGTAGTTTTGGAGATACAAGCTAATTTTGTACTATGCGTTATTTCTTCTCGTAAAGAGTTTCCAATGCGTACGTATATGTCTTTACTCTGCGAAACTGTATTTCCTTATGAAGTGGTATTCTTACATATCCTTTCGAGAGAAAACTGTCCTGTGCCTTCTCTTTTGAGGCTACACACTTAGACATACACGCAACATGAAAGCTTTTCGACTTACAACGTGTTGTTTAGGAAAAACAAGATAATGTCGCACGATGCGGGATTTCCTTAAAACGTGATTTTCTGAAAAATTTTGACGAAAGAAAATTCTCCTTTTGGTTCTCTTTAGATGCTACATGTTAAGACGTACACGCCACAACAATTCTTTTCGAGATACAACGTGTAGTTTTGGAGATACAAGCTAATTTTGTACTATGCGTTATTTCTTCTCGTAAAGAGTTTCCAATGAGTATGTATATGTCTTTACTCTGCAAAACTGTATTTCCTTATGAAGTGGTATTCTTACCTATCCTTTCGAGAGAAAACTGTCCTGTGCCTTCTCTTTTGAGGCTACACACTTAGACATACACGCAACATGAAAGCTTTTCGACTTACAACGTGTTGTTTAGGAAAAACAAGATAATTTCGCACGATGCGGGATTTCCTTAAAACGTGATTTTCTGAAAAATTTTGACGAAAGAAAATTCTCCTTTTGGTTCTCTTTAGATGCTACATGTTAAGACGTACACGCCACAACAATTCTTTTCGAGATACAACGTGTAGTTTTGGAGATACAAGCTAATTTTGTACTATGCGTTATTTCTTCTCGTAAAGAGTTTCCAATGCGTACGTATATGTCTTTACTCTGCAAAACTGTATTTCCTTATGAAGTGGTATTCTTACATATCCTTTCGAGAGAAAACTGTCCTGTGCCTTCTCTTTTGAGGCTACACACTTAGACATACACGCAACATGAAAGCTTTTCGACTTACAACGTGTTGTTTAGGAAAAACAAGATAATTTCGCACGATGCGGGATTTCCTTAAAACGTGATTTTCTGAAAAATTTTGACGAAAGAAAATTCTCCTTTTGGTTCCCTTTAGATGCTACATGTTAAGACGTACACGCCACAACAATTCTTTTCGAGATACAACGTGTAGTTTTGGAGATACAAGCTAATTTTGTACTATGCGTTATTTCTTCTCGTAAAGAGTTTCCAATGCGTACGTATATGTCTTTACTCTGCAAAACTGTATTTCCTTATGAAGTGGTATTCTTACATATCCTTTCGAGAGAAAACTGTCCTGTGCCTTCTCTTTTGAGGCTACACACTTAGACATACACGCAACATGAAAGCTTTTCGACTTACAACGTGTTGTTTAGGAAAAACAAGATAATTTCGCACGATGCGGGATATCCTTAAAACGTGATTTTCTGAAAAATTTTGACGAAAGAAAATTCTCCTTTTGGTTCTCTTTAGATGCTACATGTTAAGTCGTACACGCCACAACAATTCTTTTCGAGATACAACGTGTAGTTTTGGAGATACAAGCTAATTTTGTACTATGCGTTATTTCTTCTCGTAAAGAGTTTCCAATGCGTACGTATATGTCTTTACTCTGCAAAACTGTATTTCCTTATGAAGTGGTATTCTTACATATCCTTTCGAGAGAAAACTGTCCTGTGCCTTCTCTTTTGAGGCTACACACTTAGACATACACGCAACATGAAAGCTTTTCGACTTACAACGTGTTGTTTAGGAAAAACAAGATAATTTCGCACGATGCGGGATTTCCTTAACGCGTGATGTTCTGAAAAATTTTGACGAAAGAAAATTCTCCTTTTGGTTCTCTTTAGATGCTACATGTTAAGACGTACACGCCACAACAATTCTTTTCGAGATACAACGTGTAGTTTTGGAGATACAAGCTAATTTTGTACTATGCGTTATTTCTTCTCGTAAAGAGTTTCCAATGCGTACGTATATGTCTTTACTCTGCAAAACTGTATTTCCTTATGAAGTGGTATTCTTACATATCCTTTCGAGAGAAAACTGTCCTGTGCCTTCTCTTTTGAGGCTACACACTTAGACATACACGCAACATGAAAGCTTTTCGACTTACAACGTGTTGTTTAGGAAAAACAAGATAATTTCGCACGATGCGGGATTTCCTTAAAACGTGATTTTCTGAAAAATTTTGACGAAAGAAAATTCTCCTTTTGGTTCTCTTTAGATGCTACATGTTAAGACGTACACGCCACAACAATTCTTTTCGAGATACAACGTGTAGTTTTGGAGATACAAGCTAATTTTGTACGATGCGTTATTTCTTCTCGTAAAGAGTTTCCAATGCGTACGTATATGTCTTTACTCTGCAAAACTGTATTTCCTTATGAAGTGGTATTCTTACATATCCTTTCGAGAGAAAACTGTCCTGTGCCTTCTCTTTTGAGGCTACACACTTAGACATACACGCAACATGAAAGCTTTTCGACTTACAACGTGTTGTTTAGGAAAAACAAGATAATTTCGCACGATGCGGGATTTCCTTAAAACGTGATTTTCTGAAAAATTTTGACGAAAGAAAATTCTCCTTTTGGTTCTCTTTAGATGCTACATGTTAAGACGTACACGCCACAACAATTCTTTTCGAGATACAACGTGTAGTTTTGGAGATACAAGCTAATTTTGTACTATGCGTTATTTCTTCTCGTAAAGAGTTTCCAATGCGTACATGTATGTCTTTACTCTGCAAAACTGTATTTCCTTATGAAGTGGTATTCTTACATATCCTTTCGAGAGAAAACTGTCCTGTGCCTTCTCTTTTGAGGCTACACACTTAGACATACACGCAACATGAAAGCTTATCGACTTACAACGTGTTGTTTAGGAAAAACAAGATAATTTCGCACGATGCGGGATTTCCTTAAAACGTGATTTTCTGAAAAATTTTGACGAAAGAAAATTCTCCTTTTGTTTCTCTTTAGATGCTACATGTTAAGTCGTACACGCCACAACAATTCTTTTCGAGATACAACGTGTAGTTTTGGAGATACAAGCTAATTTTGTACTATGCGTTATTTCTTCTCGTAAAGAGTTTCCAATGCGTACGTATATGTCTTTACTCTGCGAAACTGTATTTCCTTATGAAGTGGTATTCTTACATATCCATTCGAGAGAAAACTGTCCTGTGCCTTCTCTTTTGAGGCTACACACTTAGACATACACGCAACATGAAAGCTTTTCGACTTACAACGTGTTGTTTAGGAAAAACAAGATAATGTCGCACGATGCGGGATTTCCTTAAAACGTGATTTTCTGAAAAATTTTGACGAAAGAAAATTCTCCTTTTGGTTCTCTTTAGATGCTACATGTTAAGACGTACACGCCACAACAATTCTTTTCGAGATACAACGTGTAGTTTTGGAGATACAAGCTAATTTTGTACTATGCGTTATTTCTTCTCGTAAAGAGTTTCCAATGAGTATGTATATGTCTTTACTCTGCAAAACTGTATTTCCTTATGAAGTGGTATTCTTACATATCCTTTCGAGAGAAAACTGTCCTGTGCCTTCTCTTTTGAGGCTACACACTTAGACATACACGCAACATGAAAGCTTTTCAACTTACAACGTGTTGTTTAGGAAAAACAAGATAATTTCGCACGATGCGGGATTTCCTTAAAACGTGATTTTCTGAAAAATTTTGACGAAAGAAAATTCTCCTTTTGGTTCTCTTTAGATGCTACATGTTAAGACGTACACGCCACAACAATTCTTTTCGAGATACAACGTGTAGTTTTGGAGATACAAGCTAATTTTGTACTATGCGTTATTTCTTCTCGTAAAGAGTTTCCAATGCGTACGTATATGTCTTTACTCTGCAAAACTGTATTTCCTTATGAAGTGGTATTCTTACATATCCTTTCGAGAGAAAACTGTCCTGTGCCTTCTCTTTTGAGGCTACACACTTAGACATACACGCAACATGAAAGCTTTTCGACTTACAACGTGTTGTTTAGGAAAAACAAGATAATTTCGCACGATGCGGGATTTCCTTAAAACGTGATTTTCTGAAAAATTTTGACGAAAGAAAATTCTCCTTTTGGTTCCCTTTAGATGCTACATGTTAAGACGTACACGCCACAACAATTCTTTTCGAGATACAACGTGTAGTTTTGGAGATACAAGCTAATTTTGTACTATGCGTTATTTCTTCTCGTAAAGAGTTTCCAATGCGTACGTATATGTCTTTACTCTGCAAAACTGTATTTCCTTATGAAGTGGTATTCTTACATATCCTTTCGAGAGAAAACTGTCCTGTGCCTTCTCTTTTGAGGCTACACACTTAGACATACACGCAACATGAAAGCTTTTCGACTTACAACGTGTTGTTTAGGAAAAACAAGATAATTTCGCACGATGCGGGATATCCTTAAAACGTGATTTTCTGAAAAATTTTGACGAAAGAAAATTCTCCTTTTGGTTCTCTTTAGATGCTACATGTTAAGTCGTACACGCCACAACAATTCTTTTCGAGATACAACGTGTAGTTTTGGAGATACAAGCTAATTTTGTACTATGCGTTATTTCTTCTCGTAAAGAGTTTCCAATGCGTACGTATATGTCTTTACTCTGCAAAACTGTATTTCCTTATGAAGTGGTATTCTTACATATCCTTTCGAGAGAAAACTGTCCTGTGCCTTCTCTTTTGAGGCTACACACTTAGACATACACGCAACATGAAAGCTTTTCGACTTACAACGTGTTGTTTAGGAAAAACAAGATAATTTCGCACGATGCGGGATTTCCTTAACGCGTGATGTTCTGAAAAATTTTGACGAAAGAAAATTCTCCTTTTGGTTCTCTTTAGATGCTACATGTTAAGACGTACACGCCACAACAATTCTTTTCGAGATACAACGTGTAGTTTTGGAGATACAAGCTAATTTTGTACTATGCGTTATTTCTTCTCGTAAAGAGTTTCCAATGCGTACGTATATGTCTTTACTCTGCAAAACTGTATTTCCTTATGAAGTGGTATTCTTACATATCCTTTCGAGAGAAAACTGTCCTGTGCCTTCTCTTTTGAGGCTACACACTTAGACATACACGCAACATGAAAGCTTTTCGACTTACAACGTGTTGTTTAGGAAAAACAAGATAATTTCGCACGATGCGGGATTTCCTTAAAACGTGATTTTCTGAAAAATTTTGACGAAAGAAAATTCTCCTTTTGGTTCTCTTTAGATGCTACATGTTAAGACGTACACGCCACAACAATTCTTTTCGAGATACAACGTGTAGTTTTGGAGATACAAGCTAATTTTGTACGATGCGTTATTTCTTCTCGTAAAGAGTTTCCAATGCGTACGTATATGTCTTTACTCTGCAAAACTGTATTTCCTTATGAAGTGGTATTCTTACATATCCTTTCGAGAGAAAACTGTCCTGTGCCTTCTCTTTTGAGGCTACACACTTAGACATACACGCAACATGAAAGCTTTTCGACTTACAACGTGTTGTTTAGGAAAAACAAGATAATTTCGCACGATGCGGGATTTCCTTAAAACGTGATTTTCTGAAAAATTTTGACGAAAGAAAATTCTCCTTTTGGTTCTCTTTAGATGCTACATGTTAAGACGTACACGCCACAACAATTCTTTTCGAGATACAACGTGTAGTTTTGGAGATACAAGCTAATTTTGTACTATGCGTTATTTCTTCTCGTAAAGAGTTTCCAATGCGTACGTATATGTCTTTACTCTGCAAAACTGTATTTCCTTATGAAGTGGTATTCTTACATATCCTTTCGAGAGAAAACTGTCCTGTGCCTTCTCTTTTGAGGCTACACACTTAGACATACACGCAACATGAAAGCTTTTCAACTTACAACGTGTTGTTTAGGAAAAACAAGATAATTTCGCACGATGCGGGATTTCCTTAAAACGTGATTTTCTGAAAAATTTTGACGAAAGAAAATTCTCCTTTTGGTTCCCTTTAGATGCTACATGTTAAGACGTACACGCCACAACAATTCTTTTCGAGATACAACGTGTAGTTTTGGAGATACAAGCTAATTTTGTACTATGCGTTATTTCTTCTCGTAAAGAGTTTCCAATGCGTATGTATATGTCTTTACTCTGCAAAACTGTATTTCCTTATGAAGTGGTATTCTTACATATCCTTTCGAGAGAAAACTGTCCTGTGCCTTCTCTTTTGAGGCTACACACTTAGACATACACGCAACATGAAAGCTTTTCGACTTACAACGTGTTGTTTAGGAAAAACAAGATAATTTCGCACGATGCGGGATATCCTTAAAACGTGATTTTCTGAAAAATTTTGACGAAAGAAAATTCTCCTTTTGGTTCTCTTTAGATGCTACATGTTAAGTCGTACACGCCACAACAATTCTTTTCGAGATACAACGTGTAGTTTTGGAGATACAAGCTAATTTTGTACTATGCGTTATTTCTTCTCGTAAAGAGTTTCCAATGCGTACGTATATGTCTTTACTCTGCAAAACTGTATTTCCTTATGAAGTGGTATTCTTACATATCCTTTCGAGAGAAAACTGTCCTGTGCCTTCTCTTTTGAGGCTACACACTTAGACATACACGCAACATGAAAGCTTTTCGACTTACAACGTGTTGTTTAGGAAAAACAAGATAATTTCGCACGATGCGGGATTTCCTTAACGCGTGATTTTCTGAAAAATTTTGACGAAAGAAAATTCTCCTTTTGGTTCTCTTTAGATGCTACATGTTAAGACGTACACGCCACAACAATTCTTTTCGAGATACAACGTGTAGTTTTGGAGATACAAGCTAATTTTGTACTATGCGTTATTTCTTCTCGTAAAGAGTTTCCAATGCGTACGTATATGTCTTTACTCTGCAAAACTGTATTTCCTTATGAAGTGGTATTCTTACATATCCTTTCGAGAGAAAACTGTCCTGTGCCTTCTCTTTTGAGGCTACACACTTAGACATACACGCAACATGAAAGCTTTTCGACTTACAACGTGTTGTTTAGGAAAAACAAGATAATTTCGCACGATGCGGGATTTCCTTAAAACGTGATTTTCTGAAAAATTTTGACGAAAGAAAATTCTCCTTTTGGTTCTCTTTAGATGCTACATGTTAAGACGTACACGCCACAACAATTCTTTTCGAGATACAACGTGTAGTTTTGGAGATACAAGCTAATTTTGTACGATGCGTTATTTCTTCTCGTAAAGAGTTTCCAATGCGTACGTATATGTCTTTACTCTGCAAAACTGTATTTCCTTATGAAGTGGTATTCTTACATATCCTTTCGAGAGAAAACTGTCCTGTGCCTTCTCTTTTGAGGCTACACACTTAGACATACACGCAACATGAAAGCTTTTCGACTTACAACGTGTTGTTTAGGAAAAACAAGATAATTTCGCATGATGCGGGATTTCCTTAAAACGTGATTTTCTGAAAAATTTTGACGAAAGAAAATTCTCCTTTTGGTTCTCTTTAGATGCTACATGTTAAGACGTACACGCCACAACAATTCTTTTCGAGATACAACGTGTAGTTTTGGAGATACAAGCTAATTTTGTACTATGCGTTATTTCTTCTCGTAAAGAGTTTCCAATGCGTACGTATATGTCTTTACTCTGCAAAACTGTATTTCCTTATGAAGTGGTATTCTTACATATCCTTTCGAGAGAAAACTGTCCTGTGCCTTCTCTTTTGAGGCTACACACTTAGACATACACGCAACATGAAAGCTTTTCGACTTACAACGTGTTGTTTAGGAAAAACAAGATAATTTCGCACGATGCGGGATTTCCTTAACGCGTGATTTTCTGAAAAATTTTGACGAAAGAAAATTCTCCTTTTGGTTCTCTTCAGATGCTACATGTTAAGACGTACACGCCACAACAATTCTTTTCGAGATACAACGTGTAGTTTTGGAGATACAAGCTAATTTTGTACTATGCGTTATTTCTTCTCGTAAAGAGTTTCCAATGCGTACGTATATGTCTTTACTCTGCAAAACTGTATTTCCTTATGAAGTGGTATTCTTACATATCCTTTCGAGAGAAAACTGTCCTGTGCCTTCTCTTTTGAGGCTACACACTTAGACATACACGCAACATGAAAGCTTTTCGACTTACAACGTGTTGTTTAGGAAAAACAAGATAATTTCGCACGATGCGGGATTTCCTTAAAACGTGATTTTCTGAAAAATTTTGACGAAAGAAAATTCTCCTTTTGGTTCTCTTTAGATTCTACATGTTAAGACGTACACGCCACAACAATTCTTTTCGAGATACAACGTGTAGTTTTGGAGATACAAGCTAATTTTGTACTATGCGTTATTTCTTCTCATAAAGAGTTTCCAATGCGTACGTATATGTCTTTACTCTGCAAAACTGTATTTCCTTATGAAGTGGTATTCTTACATATCCTTTCGAGAGAAAACTGTCCTGTGCCTTCTCTTTTGAGGCTACACACTTAGACATACACGCAACATGAAAGCTTTTCGACTTACAACGTGTTGTTTAGGAAAAACAAGATAATTTCGCACGATGCGGGATTTCCTTAAAACGTGATTTTCTGAAAAATTTTGACGAAAGAAAATTCTCCTTTTGGTTCTCTTTAGATGCTACATGTTAAGACGTACACGCCACAACAATTCTTTTCGAGATACAACGTGTAGTTTTGGAGATACAAGCTAATTTTGTACTATGCGTTATTTCTTCTCGTAAAGAGTTTCCAATGCGTACGTATATGTCTTTACTCTGCAAAACTGTATTTCCTTATGAAGTGGTATTCTTACATATCCTTTCGAGAGAAAACTGTCCTGTGCCTTCTCTTTTGAGGCTACACACTTAGACATACACGCAACATGAAAGCTTTTCGACTTACAACGTGTTGTTTAGGAAAAACAAGATAATTTCGCACGATGCGGGATTTCCTTAAAACGTGATTTTCTGAAAAATTTTGACGAAAGAAAATTCTCCTTTTGGTTCTCTTTAGATGCTACATGTTAAGACGTACACGCCACAACAATTCTTTTCGAGATACAACGTGTAGTTTTGGAGATACAAGCTAATTTTGTACGATGCGTTATTTCTTCTCGTAAAGAGTTTCCAATGCGTACGTATATGTCTTTACTCTGCAAAACTGTATTTCCTTATGAAGTGGTATTCTTACATATCCTTTCGAGAGAAAACTGTCCTGTGCCTTCTCTTTTGAGGCTACACACTTAGACATACACGCAACATGAAAGCTTTTCGACTTACAACGTGTTGTTTAGGAAAAACAAGATAATTTCGCACGATGCGGGATTTCCTTAAAACGTGATTTTCTGAAAAATTTTGACGAAAGAAAATTCTCCTTTTGGTTCTCTTTAGATGCTACATGTTAAGACGTACACGCCACAACAATTCTTTTCGAGATACAACGTGTAGTTTTGGAGATACAAGCTAATTTTGTACTATGCGTTATTTCTTCTCGTAAAGAGTTTCCAATGCGTACGTATATGTCTTTACTCTGCAAAACTGTATTTCCTTATGAAGTGGTATTCTTACATATCCTTTCGAGAGAAAACTGTCCTGTGCCTTCTCTTTTGAGGCTACAAACTTAGACATACACGCAACATGAAAGCTTTTCGACTTACAACGTGTTGTTTAGGAAAAACAAGATAATTTCGCACGATGCGGGATATCCTTAAAACGTGATTTTCTGAAAAATTTTGACGAAAGAAAATTCTCCTTTTGGTTCTCTTTAGATGCTACATGTTAAGTCGTACACGCCACAACAATTCTTTTCGAGATACAACGTGTAGTTTTGGAGATACAAGCTAATTTTGTACTATGCGTTATTTCTTCTCGTAAAGAGTTTCCAATGCGTACGTATATGTCTTTACTCTGCAAAACTGTATTTCCTTATGAAGTGGTATTCTTACATATCCTTTCGAGAGAAAACTGTCCTGTGCCTTCTCTTTTGAGGCTACACACTTAGACATACACGCAACATGAAAGCTTTTCGACTTACAACGTGTTGTTTAGGAAAAACAAGATAATTTCGCACGATGCGGGATTTCCTTAACGCGTGATTTTCTGAAAAATTTTGACGAAAGAAAATTCTCCTTTTGGTTCTCTTTAGATGCTACATGTTAAGACGTACACGCCACAACAATTCTTTTCGAGATACAACGTGTAGTTTTGGAGATACAAGCTAATTTTGTACTATGCGTTATTTCTTCTCGTAAAGAGTTTCCAATGCGTACGTATATGTCTTTACTCTGCAAAACTGTATTTCCTTATGAAGTGGTATTCTTACATATCCTTTCGAGAGAAAACTGTCCTGTGCCTTCTCTTTTGAGGCTACACACTTAGACATACACGCAACATGAAAGCTTTTCGACTTACAACGTGTTGTTTAGGAAAAACAAGATAATTTCGCACGATGCGGGATTTCCTTAAAACGTGATTTTCTGAAAAATTTTGACGAAAGAAAATTCTCCTTTTGGTTCTCATTAGATGCTACATGTTAAGACGTACACGCCACAACAATT
This sequence comes from Apodemus sylvaticus, assembly GCF_947179515.1. NCBI lineage: Eukaryota > Metazoa > Chordata > Mammalia > Rodentia > Muridae > Apodemus > Apodemus sylvaticus. Next base: position 106,312 of record NW_026263460.1, read on the forward strand.
CTTTTCGAGATACAACGTGTAGTTTTGGAGATACAAGCTAATTTTGTACGATGCGTTATTTCTTCTCGTAAAGAGTTTCCAATGCGTACGTATATGTCTTTACTCTGCAAAACTGTATTTCCTTATGAAGTGGTATTCTTACATATCCTTTCGAGAGAAAACTGTCCTGTGCCTTCTCTTTTGAGGCTACACACTTAGACATACACGCAACATGAAAGCTTTTCGACTTACAACGTGTTGTTTAGGAAAAACAAGATAATTTCGCACGATGCGGGATTTCCTTAAAACGTGATTTTCTGAAAAATTTTGACGAAAGAAAATTCTCCTTTTGGTTCTCTTTAGATGCTACATGTTAAGACGTACACGCCACAACAATTCTTTTCGAGATACAACGTGTAGTTTTGGAGATACAAGCTAATTTTGTACTATGCGTTATTTCTTCTCGTAAAGAGTTTCCAATGAGTATGTATATGTCTTTACTCTGCAAAACTGTATTTCCTTATGAAGTGGTATTCTTACATATCCTTTCGAGAGAAAACTGTCCTGTGCCTTCTCTTTTGAGGCTACACACTTAGACATACACGCAACATGAAAGCTTTTCGACTTACAACGTGTTGTTTAGGAAAAACAAGATAATTTCGCACGATGCGGGATTTCCTTAAAACGTGATTTTCTGAAAAATTTTGACGAAAGAAAATTCTCCTTTTGGTTCTCTTTAGATGCTACATGTTAAGACGTACACGCCACAACAATTCTTTTCGAGATACAACGTGTAGTTTTGGAGATACAAGCTAATTTTGTACGATGCGTTATTTCTTCTCGTAAAGAGTTTCCAATGCGTACGTATATGTCTTTACTCTGCAAAACTGTATTTCCTTATGAAGTGGTATTCTTACATATCCTTTCGAGAGAAAACTGTCCTGTGCCTTCTCTTTTGAGGCTACACACTTAGACATACACGCAACATGAAAGCTTTTCGACTTACAACGTGTTGTTTAGGAAAAACAAGATAATTTCGCACGATGCGGGATTTCCTTAAAAGGTGATTTTCTGAAAAATTTTGACGAAAGAAAATTCTCCTTTTGGTTCTCATTAGATGCTACATGTTAAGACGTACACGCCACAACAATTCTTTTCGAGATACAACGTGTAGTTTTGGAGATACAAGCTAATTTTGTACGATGCGTTATTTCTTCTCGTAAAGAGTTTCCAATGCGTACGTATATGTCTTTACTCTGCAAAACTGTATTTCCTTATGAAGTGGTATTCTTACATATCCTTTCGAGAGAAAACTGTCCTGTGCCTTCTCTTTTGAGGCTACACACTTAGACATACACGCAACATGAAAGCTTTTCGACTTACAACGTGTTGTTTAGGAAAAACAAGATAATTTCGCACGATGCGGGATTTCCTTAAAACGTGATTTTCTGAAAAATTTTGACGAAAGAAAATTCTCCTTTTGGTTCTCATTAGATGCTACATGTTAAGACGTACACGCCACAACAATTCTTTTCGAGATACAACGTGTAGTTTTGGAGATACAAGCTAATTTTGTACGATGCGTTATTTCTTCTCGTAAAGAGTTTCCAATGCGTACGTATATGTCTTTACTCTGCAAAACTGTATTTCCTTATGAAGTGGTATTCTTACATATCCTTTCGAGAGAAAACTGTCCTGTGCCTTCTCTTTTGAGGCTACACACTTAGACATACACGCAACATGAAAGCTTTTCGACTTACAACGTGTTGTTTAGGAAAAACAAGATAATTTCGCACGATGCGGGATTTCCTTAAAAGGTGATTTTCTGAAAAATTTTGACGAAAGAAAATTCTCCTTTTGGTTCTCATTAGATGCTACATGTTAAGACGTACACGCCACAACAATTCTTTTCGAGATACAACGTGTAGTTTTGGAGATACAAGCTAATTTTGTACGATGCGTTATTTCTTCTCGTAAAGAGTTTCCAATGCGTACGTATATGTCTTTACTCTGCAAAACTGTATTTCCTTATGAAGTGGTATTCTTACATATCCTTTCGAGAGAAAACTGTCCTGTGCCTTCTCTTTTGAGGCTACACACTTAGACATACACGCAACATGAAAGCTTTTCGACTTACAACGTGTTGTTTAGGAAAAACAAGATAATTTCGCACGATGCGGGATTTCCTTAAAACGTGATTTTCTGAAAAATTTTGACGAAAGAAAATTCTCCTTTTGGTTCTCTTTAGATGCTACATGTTAAGACGTACACGCCACAACAATTCTTTTCGAGATACAACGTGTAGTTTTGGAGATACAAGCTAATTTTGTACGATGCGTTATTTCTTCTCGTAAAGAGTTTCCAATGCGTACGTATATGTCTTTACTCTGCAAAACTGTATTTCCTTATGAAGTGGTATTCTTACATATCCTTTCGAGAGAAAACTGTCCTGTGCCTTCTCTTTTGAGGCTACACACTTAGACATACACGCAACATGAAAGCTTTTCGACTTACAACGTGTTGTTTAGGAAAAACAAGATAATTTCGCACGATGCGGGATTTCCTTAAAACGTGATTTTCTGAAAAATTTTGACGAAAGAAAATTCTCCTTTTGGTTCTCTTTAGATGCTACATGTTAAGACGTACACGCCACAACAATTCTTTTCGAGATACAACGTGTAGTTTTGGAGATACAAGCTAATTTTGTACTATGCGTTATTTCTTCTCGTAAAGAGTTTCCAATGCGTACGTATATGTCTTTACTCTGCAAAACTGTATTTCCTTATGAAGTGGTATTCTTACATATCCTTTCGAGAGAAAACTGTCCTGTGCCTTCTCTTTTGAGGCTACACACTTAGACATACACGCAACATGAAAGCTTTTCGACTTACAACGTGTTGTTTAGGAAAAACAAGATAATTTCGCACGATGCGGGATTTCCTTAAAACGTGATTTTCTGAAAAATTTTGACGAAAGAAAATTCTCCTTTTGGTTCTCTTTAGATGCTACATGTTAAGACGTACACGCCACAACAATTCTTTTCGAGATACAACGTGTAGTTTTGGAGATACAAGCTAATTTTGTACGATGCGTTATTTCTTCTCGTAAAGAGTTTCCAATGCGTACGTATATGTCTTTACTCTGCAAAACTGTATTTCCTTATGAAGTGGTATTCTTACATATCCTTTCGAGAGAAAACTGTCCTGTGCCTTCTCTTTTGAGGCTACACACTTAGACATACACGCAACATGAAAGCTTTTCGACTTACAACGTGTTGTTTAGGAAAAACAAGATAATTTCGCACGATGCGGGATTTCCTTAAAACGTGATTTTCTGAAAAATTTTGACGAAAGAAAATTCTCCTTTTGGTTCTCTTAAGATGCTACATGTTAAGACGTACACGCCACAACAATTCTTTTCGAGATACAACGTGTAGTTTTGGAGATACAAGCTAATTTTGTACGATGCGTTATTTCTTCTCGTAAAGAGTTTCCAATGCGTACGTATATGTCTTTACTCTGCAAAACTGTATTTCCTTATGAAGTGGTATTCTTACATATCCTTTCGAGAGAAAACTGTCCTGTGCCTTCTCTTTTGAGGCTACACACTTAGACATACACGCAACATGAAAGCTTTTCGACTTACAACGTGTTGTTTAGGAAAAACAAGATAATTTCGCACGATGCGGGATTTCCTTAAAACGTGATTTTCTGAAAAATTTTGACGAAAGAAAATTCTCCTTTTGGTTCTCTTTAGATGCTACATGTTAAGACGTACACGCCACAACAATTCTTTTCGAGATACAACGTGTAGTTTTGGAGATACAAGCTAATTTTGTACTATGCGTTATTTCTTCTCGTAAAGAGTTTCCAATGCGTACGTATATGTCTTTACTCTGCAAAACTGTATTTCCTTATGAAGTGGTATTCTTACATATCCTTTCGAGAGAAAACTGTCCTGTGCCTTCTCTTTTGAGGCTACACACTTAGACATACACGCAACATGAAAGCTTTTCGACTTACAACGTGTTGTTTAGGAAAAACAAGATAATTTCGCACGATGCGGGATTTCCTTAAAACGTGATTTTCTGAAAAATTTTGACGAAAGAAAATTCTCCTTTTGGTTCTCTTTAGATGCTACATGTTAAGACGTACACGCCACAACAATTCTTTTCGAGATACAACGTGTAGTTTTGGAGATACAAGCTAATTTTGTACTATGCGTTATTTCTTCTCGTAAAGAGTTTCCAATGAGTATGTATATGTCTTTACTCTGCAAAACTGTATTTCCTTATGAAGTGGTATTCTTACATATCCTTTCGAGAGAAAACTGTCCTGTGCCTTCTCTTTTGAGGCTACACACTTAGACATACACGCAACATGAAAGCTTTTCGACTTACAACGTGTTGTTTAGGAAAAACAAGATAATTTCGCACGATGCGGGATTTCCTTAAAACGTGATTTTCTGAAAAATTTTGACGAAAGAAAATTCTCCTTTTGGTTCTCTTTAGATGCTACATGTTAAGACGTACACGCCACAACAATTCTTTTCGAGATACAACGTGTAGTTTTGGAGATACAAGCTAATTTTGTACGATGCGTTATTTCTTCTCGTAAAGAGTTTCCAATGCGTACGTATATGTCTTTACTCTGCAAAACTGTATTTCCTTATGAAGTGGTATTCTTACATATCCTTTCGAGAGAAAACTGTCCTGTGCCTTCTCTTTTGAGGCTACACACTTAGACATACACGCAACATGAAAGCTTTTCGACTTACAACGTGTTGTTTAGGAAAAACAAGATAATTTCGCACGATGCGGGATTTCCTTAAAAGGTGATTTTCTGAAAAATTTTGACGAAAGAAAATTCTCCTTTTGGTTCTCATTAGATGCTACATGTTAAGACGTACACGCCACAACAATTCTTTTCGAGATACAACGTGTAGTTTTGGAGATACAAGCTAATTTTGTACGATGCGTTATTTCTTCTCGTAAAGAGTTTCCAATGCGTACGTATATGTCTTTACTCTGCAAAACTGTATTTCCTTATGAAGTGGTATTCTTACATATCCTTTCGAGAGAAAACTGTCCTGTGCCTTCTCTTTTGAGGCTACACACTTAGACATACACGCAACATGAAAGCTTTTCGACTTACAACGTGTTGTTTAGGAAAAACAAGATAATTTCGCACGATGCGGGATTTCCTTAAAACGTGATTTTCTGAAAAATTTTGACGAAAGAAAATTCTCCTTTTGGTTCTCTTTAGATGCTACATGTTAAGACGTACACGCCACAACAATTCTTTTCGAGATACAACGTGTAGTTTTGGAGATACAAGCTAATTTTGTACGATGCGTTATTTCTTCTCGTAAAGAGTTTCCAATGCGTACGTATATGTCTTTACTCTGCAAAACTGTATTTCCTTATGAAGTGGTATTCTTACATATCCTTTCGAGAGAAAACTGTCCTGTGCCTTCTCTTTTGAGGCTACACACTTAGACATACACGCAACATGAAAGCTTTTCGACTTACAACGTGTTGTTTAGGAAAAACAAGATAATTTCGCACGATGCGGGATTTCCTTAAAACGTGATTTTCTGAAAAATTTTGACGAAAGAAAATTCTCCTTTTGGTTCTCTTTAGATGCTACATGTTAAGACGTACACGCCACAACAATTCTTTTCGAGATACAACGTGTAGTTTTGGAGATACAAGCTAATTTTGTACTATGCGTTATTTCTTCTCGTAAAGAGTTTCCAATGCGTACGTATATGTCTTTACTCTGCAAAACTGTATTTCCTTATGAAGTGGTATTCTTACATATCCTTTCGAGAGAAAACTGTCCTGTGCCTTCTCTTTTGAGGCTACACACTTAGACATACACGCAACATGAAAGCTTTTCGACTTACAACGTGTTGTTTAGGAAAAACAAGATAATTTCGCACGATGCGGGATTTCCTTAAAACGTGATTTTCTGAAAAATTTTGACGAAAGAAAATTCTCCTTTTGGTTCTCTTTAGATGCTACATGTTAAGACGTACACGCCACAACAATTCTTTTCGAGATACAACGTGTAGTTTTGGAGATACAAGCTAATTTTGTACGATGCGTTATTTCTTCTCGTAAAGAGTTTCCAATGCGTACGTATATGTCTTTACTCTGCAAAACTGTATTTCCTTATGAAGTGGTATTCTTACATATCCTTTCGAGAGAAAACTGTCCTGTGCCTTCTCTTTTGAGGCTACACACTTAGACATACACGCAAAATGAAAGCTTTTCGACTTACAACGTGTTGTTTAGGAAAAACAAGATAATTTCGCACGATGCGGGATTTCCTTAAAACGTGATTTTCTGAAAAATTTTGACGAAAGAAAATTCTCCTTTTGGTTCTCTTTAGATGCTACATGTTAAGACGTACACGCCACAACAATTCTTTTCGAGATACAACGTGTAGTTTTGGAGATACAAGCTAATTTTGTACGATGCGTTATTTCTTCTCGTAAAGAGTTTCCAATGCGTACGTATATGTCTTTACTCTGCAAAACTGTATTTCCTTATGAAGTGGTATTCTTACATATCCTTTCGAGAGAAAACTGTCCTGTGCCTTCTCTTTTGAGGCTACACACTTAGACATACACGCAACATGAAAGCTTTTCGACTTACAATGTGTTGTTTAGGAAAAACAAGATAATTTCGCACGATGCGGGATTTCCTTAAAACGTGATTTTCTGAAAAATTTTGACGAAAGAAAATTCTCCTTTTGGTTCTCTTTAGATGCTACATGTTAAGACGTACACGCCACAACAATTCTTTTCGAGATACAACGTGTAGTTTTGGAGATACAAGCTAATTTTGTACTATGCGTTATTTCTTCTCGTAAAGAGTTTCCAATGCGTACGTATATGTCTTTACTCTGCAAAACTGTATTTCCTTATGAAGTGGTATTCTTACATATCCTTTCGAGAGAAAACTGTCCTGTGCCTTCTCTTTTGAGGCTACACACTTAGACATACACGCAACATGAAAGCTTTTCGACTTACAACGTGTTGTTTAGGAAAAACAAGATAATTTCGCACGATGCGGGATTTCCTTAAAACGTGATTTTCTGAAAAATTTTGACGAAAGAAAATTCTCCTTTTGGTTCTCTTTAGATGCTACATGTTAAGACGTACACGCCACAACAATTCTTTTCGAGATACAACGTGTAGTTTTGGAGATACAAGCTAATTTTGTACTATGCGTTATTTCTTCTCGTAAAGAGTTTCCAATGAGTATGTATATGTCTTTACTCTGCAAAACTGTATTTCCTTATGAAGTGGTATTCTTACATATCCTTTCGAGAGAAAACTGTCCTGTGCCTTCTCTTTTGAGGCTACACACTTAGACATACACGCAACATGAAAGCTTTTCGACTTACAACGTGTTGTTTAGGAAAAACAAGATAATTTCGCACGATGCGGGATTTCCTTAAAACGTGATTTTCTGAAAAATTTTGACGAAAGAAAATTCTCCTTTTGGTTCTCTTTAGATGCTACATGTTAAGACGTACACGCCACAACAATTCTTTTCGAGATACAACGTGTAGTTTTGGAGATACAAGCTAATTTTGTACTATGCGTTATTTCTTCTCGTAAAGAGTTTCCAATGAGTATGTATATGTCTTTACTCTGCAAAACTGTATTTCCTTATGAAGTGGTATTCTTACATATCCTTTCGAGAGAAAACTGTCCTGTGCCTTCTCTTTTGAGGCTACACACTTAGACATACACGCAACATGAAAGCTTTTCGACTTACAACGTGTTGTTTAGGAAAAACAAGATAATTTCGCACGATGCGGGATTTCCTTAAAACGTGATTTTCTGAAAAATTTTGACGAAAGAAAATTCTCCTTTTGGTTCTCTTTAGATGCTACATGTTAAGACGTACACGCCACAACAATTCCTTTCGAGATACAACGTGTAGTTTTGGAGATACAAGCTAATTTTGTACGATGCGTTATTTCTTCTCGTAAAGAGTTTCCAATGCGTACGTATATGTCTTTACTCTGCAAAACTGTATTTCCTTATGAAGTGGTATTCTTACATATCCTTTCGAGAGAAAACTGTCCTGTGCCTTCTCTTTTGAGGCTACACACTTAGACATACACGCAACATGAAAGCTTTTCGACTTACAACGTGTTGTTTAGGAAAAACAAGATAATTTCGCACGATGCGGGATTTCCTTAAAAGGTGATTTTCTGAAAAATTTTGACGAAAGAAAATTCTCCTTTTGGTTCTCATTAGATGCTACATGTTAAGACGTACACGCCACAACAATTCTTTTCGAGATACAACGTGTAGTTTTGGAGATACAAGCTAATTTTGTACGATGCGTTATTTCTTCTCGTAAAGAGTTTCCAATGCGTACGTATATGTCTTTACTCTGCAAAACTGTATTTCCTTATGAAGTGGTATTCTTACATATCCTTTCGAGAGAAAACTGTCCTGTGCCTTCTCTTTTGAGGCTACACACTTAGACATACACGCAACATGAAAGCTTTTCGACTTACAACGTGTTGTTTAGGAAAAACAAGATAATTTCGCACGATGCGGGATTTCCTTAAAACGTGATTTTCTGAAAAATTTTGACGAAAGAAAATTCTCCTTTTGGTTCTCTTTAGATGCTACATGTTAAGACGTACACGCCACAACAATTCTTTTCGAGATACAACGTGTAGTTTTGGAGATACAAGCTAATTTTGTACTATGCGTTATTTCTTCTCGTAAAGAGTTTCCAATGCGTACGTATATGTCTTTACTCTGCAAAACTGTATTTCCTTATGAAGTGGTATTCTTACATATCCTTTCGAGAGAAAACTGTCCTGTGCCTTCTCTTTTGAGGCTACACACTTAGACATACACGCAACATGAAAGCTTTTCGACTGACAACGTGTTGTTTAGGAAAAACAAGATAATTTCGCACGATGCGGGATTTCCTTAAAACGTGGTTTTCTGAAAAATTTTGACGAAAGAAAATTCTCCTTTCGGTTCTCTTTAGATGCTACATGTTAAGACGTACACGCCACAACAATTCTTTTCGAGATACAACGTGTAGTTTTGGAGATACAAGCTAATTTTGTACTATGCGTTATTTCTTCTCGTAAAGAGTTTCCAATGCGTACGTATATGTCTTTACTCTGCAAAACTGTATTTCCTTATGAAGTGGTATTCTTACAAATCCTTTCGAGAGAAAACTGTCCTGTGCCTTCTCTTTTGAGGCTACACACTTAGACATACAAGCAACATGAAAGCTTTTCGACTGACAACGTGTTGTTTAGGAAAAACAAGATAATTACGCACGATGCGGGATTTCCTTAAAACGTGATTTTCTGAAAAATTTTGACGAAAGAAAATTCTCCTTTCGGTTCTCTTTAGATGCTACATGTTAAGACGTACACGCCACAACAATTCTTTTCGAGATACAACGTGTTGTTTTGGAGATACAAGCTAATTTTGTACTATGCGTTATTTCTTCTCGTAAAGAGTTTCCAATGCGTACGTATATGTCTTTACTCTGCAAAACTGTATTTCCTTATGAAGTGGTATTCTTACATATCCTTTCGAGAGAAAACTGTCCTGTGCCTTCTCTTTTGAGGCTACACACTTAGACATACACGCAACATGAAAGCTTTTCGACTTACAACGTGTTGTTTAGGAAAAACAAGATAATTTCGCACGATGCGGGATTTCCTTAAATGTGATTTTCTGAAAAATTTTGACGAAAGAAAATTCTCCTTTTGGTTCTCTTTAGATGCTACATGTTAAGACGTACACGCCACAACAATTCTTTTCGAGATACAACGTGTAGTTTTGGAGATACAAGCTAATTTTGTACTATGCGTTATTTCTTCTCGTAAAGAGTTTCCAATGCGTACGTATATGTCTTTACTCTGCAAAACTGTATTTCCTTATGAAGTGGTATTCTTACATATCCTTTCGAGAGAAAACTGTCCTGTGCCTTCTCTTTTGAGGCTACACACTTAGACATACACGCAACATGAAAGCTTTTCGACTTACAACGTGTTGTTTAGGAAAAACAAGATAATTTCGCACGATGCGGGATTTCCTTAAAACGTGATTTTCTGAAAAATTTTGACGAAAGAAAATTCTCCTTTTGGTTCTCTTTAGATGCTACATGTTAAGACGTACACGCCACAACAATTCTTTTCGAGATACAACGTGTAGTTTTGGAGATACAAGCTAATTTTGTACTATGCGTTATTTCTTCTCGTAAAGAGTTTCCAATGCGTACGTTTATGTCTTTACTCTGCAAAACTGTATTTCCTTATGAAGTGGTATTCTTACATATACTTTCGAGAGAAAACTGTCCTGTGCCTTCTCTTTTGAGGCTACACACTTAGACATACACGCAACATGAAAGCTTTTCGACTTACAACGTGTTGTTTAGGAAAAACAAGATAATTTCGCACGATGCGGGATTTCCTTAAAACGTGATTTTCTGAAAAATTTTGACGAAAGAAAATTCTCCTTTTGGTTCTCTTTAGATGCTACATGTTAAGACGTACACGCCACAACAATTCTTTTCGAGATACAACGTGTAGTTTTGGAGATACAAGCTAATTTTGTACTATGCGTTATTTCTTCTCGTAAAGAGTTTCCAATGCGTACGTATATGTCTTTACTCTGCAAAACTGTATTTCCTTATGAAGTGGTATTCTTACATATCCTTTCGAGAGAAAACTGTCCTGTGCCTTCTCTTTTGAGGCTACACACTTAGACATACACGCAACATGAAAGCTTTTCGACTTACAACGTGTTGTTTAGGAAAAACAAGATAATTTCGCACGATGCGGGATTTCCTTAAAACGTGATTTTCTGAAAAATTTTGACGAAAGAAAATTCTCCTTTTGGTTCTCTTTAGATGCTACATGTTAAGACGTACACGCCACAACAATTCTTTTCGAGATACAACGTGTAGTTTTGGAGATACAAGCTAATTTTGTACTATGCGTTATTTCTTCTCGTAAAGAGTTTCCAATGCATACGTATATGTCTTTACTCTGCAAAACTGTATTTCCTTATGAAGTGGTATTCTTACATATCCTTTCGAGAGAAAACTGTCCTGTGCCTTCTCTTTTGAGGCTACACACTTAGACATACACGCAACATGAAAGCTTTTCGACTGACAACGTGTTGTTTAGGAAAAACAAGATAATTTCGCACGATGCGGGATTTCCTTAAAACGTGGTTTTCTGAAAAATTTTGACGAAAGGAAATTCTCCCCTCGGTTCTCTTTAGATGCTACATGTTAAGACGTACACGCCACAACAATTCTTTTCGAGATACAACGTGTAGTTTTGGAGATACAAGCTAATTTTGTACTATGCGTTATTTCTTCTCGTAAAGAGTTTCCAATGCGTACGTATATGTCTTTACTCTGCAAAACTGTATTTCCTTATGAAGTGGTAGTCTTACAAATCCTTTCGAGAGAAAACTGTCCTGTGCCTTCTCTTTTGAGGCTACACACTTAGACATACACACAACATGAAAGCTTTTCGACTGACAACGTGTTGTTTAGGAAAAACAAGATAATTTCGCACGATGCGGGATTTCCTTAAAACGTGATTTTCTGAAAAATTTTGACGAAAGAAAATTCTCCTTTCGGTTCTCTTTAGATGCTACATGTTAAGACGTACACGCCACAACAATTCTTTTCGAGATACAACGTGTTGTTTTGGAGATACAAGCTAATTTTGTACTATGCGTTATTTCTTCTCGTAAAGAGTTTCCAATGCGTACGTATATGTCTTTACTCTGCAAAACTGTATTTCCTTATGAAGTGGTATTCTTACATATCCTTTCGAGAGAAAACTGTCCTGTGCCTTCTCTTTTGAGGCTACACACTTAGACATACACGCAACATGAAAGCTTTTCGACTTACAACGTGTTGTTTAGGAAAAACAAGATAATTTCGCACGATGCGGGATTTCCTTAAAACGTGATTTTCTGAAAAATTTTGACGAAAGAAAATTCTCCTTTTGGTTCTCTTTAGATGCTACATGTTAAGACGTACACGCCACAACAATTCTTTTCGAGATACAACGTGTAGTTTTGGAGATACAAGCTAATTTTGTACTATGCGTTATTTCTTCTCGTAAAGAGTTTCCAATGCGTACGTATATGTCTTTACTCTGCAAAACTGTATTTCCTTATGAAGTGGTATTCTTACATATCCTTTCGAGAGAAAACTGTCCTGTGCCTTCTCTTTTGAGGCTACACACTTAGACATACACGCAACATGAAAGCTTTTCGACTTACAACGTGTTGTTTAGGAAAAACAAGATAATTTCGCACGATGCGGGATTTCCTTAAAACGTGATTTTCTGAAAAATTTTGACGAAAGAAAATTCTCCTTTTGGTTCTCTTTAGATGCTACATGTTAAGACGTACACGCCACAACAATTCTTTTCGAGATACAACGTGTAGTTTTGGAGATACAAGCTAATTTTGTACTATGCGTTATTTCTTCTCGTAAAGAGTTTCCAATGCGTACGTTTATGTCTTTACTCTGCAAAACTGTATTTCCTTATGAAGTGGTATTCTTACATATCCTTTCGAGAGAAAACTGTCCTGTGCCTTCTCTTTTGAGGCTACACACTTAGACATACACGCAACATGAAAGCTTTTCGACTTACAACGTGTTGTTTAGGAAAAACAAGATAATTTCGCACGATGCGGGATTTCCTTAAAACGTGATTTTCTGAAAAATTTTGACGAAAGAAAATTCTCCTTTTGGTTCTCTTTAGATGCTACATGTTAAGACGTACACGCCACAACAATTCTTTTCGAGATACAACGTGTAGTTTTGGAGATACAAGCTAATTTTGTACGATGCGTTATTTCTTCTCGTAAAGAGTTTCCAATGCGTACGTATATGTCTTTACTCTGCAAAACTGTATTTCCTTATGAAGTGGTATTCTTACATATCCTTTCGAGAGAAAACTGTCCTGTGCCTTCTCTTTTGAGGCTACACACTTAGACATACACGCAACATGAAAGCTTTTCGACTTACAACGTGTTGTTTAGGAAAAACAAGATAATTTCGCACGATGCGGGATTTCCTTAAAACGTGATTTTCTGAAAAATTTTGACGAAAGAAAATTCTCCTTTTGGTTCTCTTTAGATGCTACATGTTAAGACGTACACGCCACAACAATTCTTTTCGAGATACAACGTGTAGTTTTGGAGATACAAGCTAATTTTGTACTATGCGTTATTTCTTCTCGTAAAGAGTTTCCAATGCGTACGTATATGTCTTTACTCTGCAAAACTGTATTTCCTTATGAAGTGGTATTCTTACATATCCTTTCGAGAGAAAACTGTCCTGTGCCTTCTCTTTTGAGGCTACACACTTAGACATACACGCAACATGAAAGCTTTTCGACTGACAACGTGTTGTTTAGGAAAAACAAGATAATTTCGCACGATGCGGGATTTCCTTAAAACGTGATTTTCTGAAAAATTTTGACGAAAGAAAATTCTCCTTTCGGTTCTCTTTAGATGCTACATGTTAAGACGTACACGCCACAACAATTCTTTTCGAGATACAACGTGTAGTTTTGGAGATACAAGCTAATTTTGTACTATGCGTTATTTCTTCTCGTAAAGAGTTTCCAATGCGTACGTATATGTCTTTACTCTGCAAAACTGTATTTCCTTATGAAGTGGTATTCTTACAAATCCTTTCGAGAGAAAACTGTCCTGTGCCTTCTCTTTTGAGGCTACACACTTAGACATACAAGCAACATGAAAGCTTTTCGACTGACAACGTGTTGTTTAGGAAAAACAAGATAATTTCGCACGATGCGGGATTTCCTTAAAACGTGATTTTCTGAAAAATATTGACGAAAGAAAATTCTCCTTTCGGTTCTCTTTAGATGCTACATGTTAAGACGTACACGCCACAACAATTCTTTTCGAGATACAACGTGTAGTTTTGGAGATACAAGCTAATTTTGTACTATGCGTTATTTCTTCTCGTAAAGAGTTTCCAATGCGTACGTATATGTCTTTACTCTGCAAAACTGTATTTCCTTATGAAGTGGTATTCTTACATATCCTTTCGAGAGAAAACTGTCCTGTGCCTTCTCTTTTGAGGCTACACACTTAGACATACACGCAACATGAAAGCTTTTCGACTTACAACGTGTTGTTTAGGAAAAACAAGATAATTTCGCACGATGCGGGATTTCCTTAAAACGTGATTTTCTGAAAAATTTTGACGAAAGAAAATTCTCCTTTTGGTTCTCTTTAGATGCTACATGTTAAGTCGTACACGCCACAACAATTCTTTTCGAGATACAACGTGTAGTTTTGGAGATACAAGCTAATTTTTTACTATGCGTTATTTCTTCTCGTAAAGAGTTTCCAATGCGTACGTATATGTCTTTACTCTGCAAAACTGTATTTCCTTATGAAGTGGTATTCTTACATATCCTTTCGAGAGAAAACTGTCCTGTGCCTTCTCTTTTGAGGCTACACACTTAGACATACACGCAACATGAAAGCTTTTCGACTTACAACGTGTTGTTTAGGAAAAACAAGATAATTTCGCACGATGCAGGATTTCCTTAAAACGTGATTTTCTGAAAAATTTTGACGAAAGAAAATTCTCCTTTTGGTTCTCTTTAGATGCTACATGTTAAGACGTACACGCCACAACAATTCTTTTCGAGATACAACGTGTAGTTTTGGAGATACAAGCTAATTTTGTACGATGCGTTATTTCTTCTCGTAAAGAGTTTCCAATGCGTACGTATATGTCTTTACTCTGCAAAACTGTATTTCCTTATGAAGTGGTATTCTTACATATCCTTTCGAGAGAAAACTGTCCTGTGCCTTCTCTTTTGAGGCTACACACTTAGACATACACGCAACATGAAAGCTTTTCGACTTACAACGTGTTGTTTAGGAAAAACAAGATAATTTCGCACGATGCGGGATTTCCTTAAAACGTGATTTTCTGAAAAATTTTGACGAAAGAAAATTCTCCTTTTGGTTCTCTTTAGATGCTACATGTTAAGACGTACACGCCACAACAATTCTTTTCGAGATACAACGTGTAGTTTTGGAGATACAAGCTAATTTTGTACTATGCGTTATTTCTTCTCGTAAAGAGTTTCCAATGCGTACGTATATGTCTTTACTCTGCAAAACTGTATTTCCTTATGAAGTGGTATTCTTACATATCCTTTCGAGAGAAAACTGTCCTGTGCCTTCTCTTTTGAGGCTACACACTTAGACATACACGCAACATGAAAGCTTTTCGACTTACAACGTGTTGTTTAGGAAAAACAAGATAATTTCGCACGATGCGGGATTTCCTTAAAACGTGATTTTCTGAAAAATTTTGACGAAAGAAAATTCTCCTTTTGGTTCTCTTTAGATGCTACATGTTAAGACGTACACGCCACAACAATTCTTTTCGAGATACAACGTGTAGTTTTGGAGATACAAGCTAATTTTGTACTATGCGTTATTTCTTCTCGTAAAGAGTTTCCAATGCGTACGTATATGTCTTTACTCTGCAAAACTGTATTTCCTTATGAAGTGGTATTCTTACATATCCTTTCGGGAGAAAACTGTCCTGTGCCTTCTCTTTTGAGGCTACACACTTAGACATACACGCAACATGAAAGCTTTTCGACTTACAACGTGTTGTTTAGGAAAAACAAGATAATTTCGCACGATGCGGGATTTCCTTAAAACGTGATTTTCTGAAAAATTTTGACGAAAGAAAATTCTCCTTTTGGTTCTCTTTAGATGCTACATGTTAAATCGTACACGCCACAACAATTCTTTTCGAGATACAACGTGTAGTTTTGGAGATACAAGCTAATTTTGTACTATGCGTTATTTCTTCTCGTAAAGAGTTTCCAATGCGTACGTATATGTCTTTACTCTGCAAAACTGTATTTCATTATGAAGTGGTATTCTTACATATCCTTTCGAGAGAAAACTGTCCTGTGCCTTCTCTTTTGAGGCTACACACTTAGATACACGCAACATGAAAGCTTTTCGACTTACAACGTGTTGTTTAGGAAAAACAAGATAATTTCGCACGATGCGGGATTTCCTTAAAACGTGATTTTCTGAAAAATTTTGACGAAAGAAAATTCTCCTTTTGGTTCTCTTTAGATGCTACATGTTAAGACGTACACGCCACAACAATTCTTTTCGAGATACAACGTGTAGTTTTGGAGATACAAGCTAATTTTGTACGATGCGTTATTTCTTCTCGTAAAGAGTTTCCAATGCGTACGTATATGTCTTTACTCTGCAAAACTGTATATCCTTATGAAGTGGTATTCTTACATATCCTTTCGAGAGAAAACTGTCCTGTGCCTTCTCTTTTGAGGCTACACACTTAGACATACACGCAACATGAAAGCTTTTCGACTTACAACGTGTTGTTTAGGAAAAACAAGATAATTTCGCACGATGCGGGATTTCCTTAAAACGTGATTTTCTGAAAAATTTTGACGAAAGAAAATTCTCCTTTTGGTTCTCTTTAGATTCTACATGTTAAGACGTACACGCCACAACAATTCTTTTCGAGATACAACGTGTAGTTTTGGAGATACAAGCTAATTTTGTACTATGCGTTATTTCTTCTCGTAAAGAGTTTCCAATGCGTACGTATATGTCTTTACTCTGCAAAACTGTATTTCCTTATGAAGTGGTATTCTTACATATCCTTTCGAGAGAAAACTGTCCTGTGCCTTCTCTTTTGAGGCTACACACTTAGACATACACGCAACATGAAAGCTTTTCGACTTACAACGTGTTGTTTAGGAAAAACAAGATAATTTCGCACGATGCGGGATTTCCTTAAAACGTGATTTTCTGAAAAATTTTGACGAAAGAAAATTCTCCTTTTGGTTCTCTTTAGATGCTACATGTTAAGACGTACACGCCACAACAATTCTTTTCGAGATACAACGTGTAGTTTTGGAGATACAAGCTAATTTTGTACTATGCGTTATTTCTTCTCGTAAAGAGTTTCCAATGCGTACGTATATGTCTTTACTCTGCAAAACTGTATTTCCTTATGAAGTGGTATTCTTACATATCCTTTCGAGAGAAAACTGTCCTGTGCCTTCTCTTTTGAGGCTACACACTTAGACATACACGCAACATGAAAGCTTTTCGACTTACAACGTGTTGTTTAGGAAAAACAAGATAATTTCGCACGATGCGGGATTTCCTTAAAACGTGATTTTCTGAAAAATTTTGACGAAAGAAAATTCTCCTTTTGGTTCTCTTTAGATGCTACATGTTAAGTCGTACACGCCACAACAATTCTTTTCGAGATACAACGTGTAGTTTTGGAGATACAAGCTAATTTTGTAAGATGCGTTATTTCTTCTCGTAAAGAGTTTCCAATGCGTACGTATATGTCTTTACTCTGCAAAACTGTATTTCCTTATGAAGTGGTATTCTTACATATCCTTTCGAGAGAAAACTGTCCTGTGCCTTCTCTTTTGAGGCTACACACTTAGACATACACGCAACATGAAAGCTTTTCGACTTACAACGTGTTGTTTAGGAAAAACAAGATAATTTCGCACGATGCGGGATTTCCTTAAAACGTGATTTTCTGAAAAATTTTGACGAAAGAAAATTCTCCTTTTGGTTCTCTTTAGATGCTACATGTTAAGACGTACACGCCACAACAATTCTTTTCGAGATACAACGTGTAGTTTTGGAGATACAAGCTAATTTTGTACGATGCGTTATTTCTTCTCGTAAAGAGTTTCCAATGCGTACGTATATGTCTTTACTCTGCAAAACTGTATTTCCTTATGAAGTGGTATTCTTACATATCCTTTCGAGAGAAAACTGTCCTGTGCCTTCTCTTTTGAGGCTACACACTTAGACATACACGCAACATGAAAGCTTTTCGACTTACAACGTGTTGTTTAGGAAAAACAAGATAATTTCGCACGATGCGGGATTTCCTTAAAACGTGATTTTCTGAAAAATTTTGACGAAAGAAAATTCTCCTTTTGGTTCTCTTTAGATGCTACATGTTAAGACGTACACGCCACAACAATTCTTTTCGAGATACAACGTGTAGTTTTGGAGATACAAGCTAATTTTGTACTATGCGTTATTTCTTCTCGTAAAGAGTTTCCAATGCGTACGTATATGTCTTTACTCTGCAAAACTGTATTTCCTTATGAAGTGGTATTCTTACATATCCTTTCGAGAGAAAACTGTCCTGTGCCTTCTCTTTTGAGGCTACACACTTAGACATACACGCAACATGAAAGCTTTTCGACTTACAACGTGTTGTTTAGGAAAAACAAGATAATTTCGCACGATGCGGGATTTCCTTAAAACGTGATTTTCTGAAAAATTTTGACGAAAGAAAATTCTCCTTTTGGTTCTCTTTAGATGCTACATGTTAAGACGTACACGCCACAACAATTCTTTTCGAGATACAACGTGTAGTTTTGGAGATACAAGCTAATTTTGTACTATGCGTTATTTCTTCTCGTAAAGAGTTTCCAATGCGTACGTATATGTCTTTACTCTGCAAAACTGTATTTCCTTATGAAGTGGTATTCTTACATATCCTTTCGAGAGAAAACTGTCCTGTGCCTTCTCTTTTGAGGCTACACACTTAGACATACACGCAACATGAAAGCTTTTCGACTTACAACGTGTTGTTTAGGAAAAACAAGATAATTTCGCACGATGCGGGATTTCCTTAACGCGTGATTTTCTGAAAAATTTTGACGAAAGAAAATTCTCCTTTTGGTTCTCTTTAGATGCTACATGTTAAGACGTACACGCCACAACAATTCTTTTCGAGATACAACGTGTAGTTTTGGAGATACAAGCTAATTTTGTACTATGCGTTATTTCTTCTCGTAAAGAGTTTCCAATGCGTACGTATATGTCTTTACTCTGCAAAACTGTATTTCCTTATGAAGTGGTATTCTTACATATCCTTTCGAGAGAAAACTGTCATGTGCCTTCTCTTTTGAGGCTACACACTTAGACATACACGCAACATGAAAGCTTTTCGACTTACAACGTGTTGTTTAGGAAAAACAAGATAATTTCGCACGATGCGGGATTTCCTTAAAACGTGATTTTCTGAAAAATTTTGACGAAAGAAAATTCTCCTTTTGGTTCTCTTTAGATGCTACATGTTAAGTCGTACACGCCACAACAATTCTTTTCGAGATACAACGTGTAGTTTTGGAGATACATGCTAATTTTTTACTATGCGTTATTTCTTCTCGTAAAGAGTTTCCAATGCGTACGTATATGTCTTTACTCTGCAAAACTGTATTTCCTTATGAAGTGGTATTCTTACATATCCTTTCGAGAGAAAACTGTCCTGTGCCTTCTCTTTTGAGGCTACACACTTAGACATACACGCAACATGAAAGCTTTTCGACTTACAACGTGTTGTTTACGAAAAACAAGATAATTTCGCACGATGCGGGATTTCCTTAAAACGTGATTTTCTGAAAAATTTTGACGAAAGAAAATTCTCCTTTTGGTTCTCTTTAGATGCTACATGTTAAGACGTACACGCCACAACAATTCTTTTCGAGATACAACGTGTAGTTTTGGAGATACAAGCTAATTTTGTACTATGCGTTATTTCTTCTCGTAAAGAGTTTCCAATGCGTACGTATATGTCTTTACTCTGCAAAACTGTATTTCCTTATGAAGTGGTATTCTTACATATCCTTTCGAGAGAAAACTGTCCTGTGCCTTCTCTTTTGAGGCTACACACTTAGACATACACGCAACATGAAAGCTTTTCGACTGACAACGTGTTGTTTAGGAAAAACAAGATAAATTCGCACGATGCGGGATTTCCTTAAAACGTGATTTTCTGAAAAATTTTGACGAAAGAAAATTCTCCTTTTGGTTCTCTTTAGATGCTACATGTTAAGACGTACACGCCACAACAATTCTTTTCGAGATACAACGTGTAGTTTTGGAGATACAAGCTAATTTTGTACGATGCGTTATTTCTTCTCGTAAAGAGTTTCCAATGCGTACGTATATGTCTTTACTCTGCAAAACTGTATTTCCTTATGAAGTGGTATTCTTACATATCCTTTCGAGAGAAAACTGTCCTGTGCCTTCTCTTTTGAGGCTACACACTTAGACATACACGCAACATGAAAGCTTTTCGACTTACAACGTGTTGTTTAGGAAAAACAAGATAATTTCGCACGATGCGGGATTTCCTTAAAACGTGATTTTCTGAAAAATTTTGACGAAAGAAAATTCTCCTTTTGGTTCTCTTTAGATGCTACATGTTAAGACGTACACGCCACAACAATTCTTTTCGAGATACAACGTGTAGTTTTGGAGATACAAGCTAATTTTGTACGATGCGTTATTTCTTCTCGTAAAGAGTTTCCAATGCGTACGTATATGTCTTTACTCTGCAAAACTGTATTTCCTTATGAAGTGGTATTCTTACATATCCTTTCGAGAGAAAACTGTCCTGTGCCTTCTCTTTTGAGGCTACACACTTAGACATACACGCAACATGAAAGCTTTTCGACTTACAACGTGTTGTTTAGGAAAAACAAGATAATTTCGCACGATGCGGGATTTCCTTAAAACGTGATTTTCTGAAAAATTTTGACGAAAGAAAATTCTCCTTTTGGTTCTCTTTAGATGCTACATGTTAAGACGTACACGCCACAACAATTCTTTTCGAGATACAACGTGTAGTTTTGGAGATACAAGCTAATTTTGTACTATGCGTTATTTCTTCTCGTAAAGAGTTTCCAATGCGTACGTATATGTCTTTACTCTGCAAAACTGTATTTCCTTATGAAGTGGTATTCTTACATATCCTTTCGAGAGAAAACTGTCCTGTGCCTTCTCTTTTGAGGCTACACACTTAGACATACACGCAACATGAAAGCTTTTCGACTTACAACGTGTTGTTTAGGAAAAACAAGATAATTTCGCACGATGCGGGATTTCCTTAAAACGTGATTTTCTGAAAAATTTTGACGAAAGAAAATTCTCCTTTTGGTTCTCTTTAGATGCTACATGTTAAGACGTACACGCCACAACAATTCTTTTCGAGATACAACGTGTAGTTTTGGAGATACAAGCTAATTTTGTACTATGCGTTATTTCTTCTCGTAAAGAGTTTCCAATGCGTACGTATATGTCTTTACTCTGCAAAACTGTATTTCCTTATGAAGTGGTATTCTTACATATCCTTTCGAGAGAAAACTGTCCTGTGCCTTCTCTTTTGAGGCTACACACTTAGACATACACGCAACATGAAAGCTTTTCGACTTACAACGTGTTGTTTAGGAAAAACAAGATAATTTCGCACGATGCGGGATTTCCTTAACGCGTGATTTTCTGAAAAATTTTGACGAAAGAAAATTCTCCTTTTGGTTCTCTTTAGATGCTACATGTTAAGACGTACACGCCACAACAATTCTTTTCGAGATACAACGTGTAGTTTTGGAGATACAAGCTAATTTTGTACTATGCGTTATTTCTTCTCGTAAAGAGTTTCCAATGCGTACGTATATGTCTTTACTCTGCAAAACTGTATTTCCTTATGAAGTGGTATTCTTACATATCCTTTCGAGAGAAAACTGTCATGTGCCTTCTCTTTTGAGGCTACACACTTAGACATACACGCAACATGAAAGCTTTTCGACTTACAACGTGTTGTTTAGGAAAAACAAGATAATTTCGCACGATGCGGGATTTCCTTAAAACGTGATTTTCTGAAAAATTTTGACGAAAGAAAATTCTCCTTTTGGTTCTCTTTAGATGCTACATGTTAAGTCGTACACGCCACAACAATTCTTTTCGAGATACAACGTGTAGTTTTGGAGATACATGCTAATTTTTTACTATGCGTTATTTCTTCTCGTAAAGAGTTTCCAATGCGTACGTATATGTCTTTACTCTGCAAAGCTGTATTTCCTTATGAAGTGGTATTCTTACATATCCTTTCGAGAGAAAACTGTCCTGTGCCTTCTCTTTTGAGGCTACACACTTAGACATACACGCAACATGAAAGCTTTTCGACTTACAACGTGTTGTTTACGAAAAACAAGATAATTTCGCACGATGCGGGATTTCCTTAAAACGTGATTTTCTGAAAAATTTTGACGAAAGAAAATTCTCCTTTTGGTTCTCTTTAGATGCTACATGTTAAGACGTACACGCCACAACAATTCTTTTCGAGATACAACGTGTAGTTTTGGAGATACAAGCTAATTTTGTACTATGCGTTATTTCTTCTCGTAAAGAGTTTCCAATGCGTACGTATATGTCTTTACTCTGCAAAACTGTATTTCCTTATGAAGTGGTATTCTTACATATCCTTTCGAGAGAAAACTGTCCTGTGCCTTCTCTTTTGAGGCTACACACTTAGACATACACGCAACATGAAAGCTTTTCGACTTACAACGTGTTGTTTAGGAAAACAAGATAATTTCGCACGATGCGGGATTTCCTTAACGCGTGATTTTCTGAAAAATTTTGACGAAAGAAAATTCTCCTTTTGGTTCTCTTTAGATGCTACATGTTAAGACGTACACGCCACAACAATTCTTTTCGAGATACAACGTGTAGTTTTGGAGATACAAGCTAATTTTGTACTATGCGTTATTTCTTCTCGTAAAGAGTTTCCAATGCGTACGTATATGTCTTTACTCTGCAAAACTGTATTTCCTTATGAAGTGGTATTCTTACATATCCTTTCGAGAGAAAACTGTCATGTGCCTTCTCTTTTGAGGCTACACACTTAGACATACACGCAACATGAAAGCTTTTCGACTTACAACGTGTTGTTTAGGAAAAACAAGATAATTTCGCACGATGCGGGATTTCCTTAAAACGTGATTTTCTGAAAAATTTTGACGAAAGAAAATTCTCCTTTTGGTTCTCTTTAGATGCTACATGTTAAGTCGTACACGCCACAACAATTCTTTTCGAGATACAACGTGTAGTTTTGGAGATACATGCTAATTTTTTACTATGCGTTATTTCTTCTCGTAAAGAGTTTCCAATGCGTACGTATATGTCTTTACTCTGCAAAACTGTATTTCCTTATGAAGTGGTATTCTTACATATCCTTTCGAGAGAAAACTGTCCTGTGCCTTCTCTTTTGAGGCTACACACTTAGACATACACGCAACATGAAAGCTTTTCGACTTACAACGTGTTGTTTACGAAAAACAAGATAATTTCGCACGATGCGGGATTTCCTTAAAACGTGATTTTCTGAAAAATTTTGACGAAAGAAAATTCTCCTTTTGGTTCTCTTTAGATGCTACATGTTAAGACGTACACGCCACAACAATTCTTTTCGAGATACAACGTGTAGTTTTGGAGATACAAGCTAATTTTGTACTATGCGTTATTTCTTCTCGTAAAGAGTTTCCAATGCGTACGTATATGTCTTTACTCTGCAAAACTGTATTTCCTTATGAAGTGGTATTCTTACATATCCTTTCGAGAGAAAACTGTCCTGTGCCTTCTCTTTTGAGGCTACACACTTAGACATACACGCAACATGAAAGCTTTTCGACTGACAACGTGTTGTTTAGGAAAAACAAGATAAATTCGCACGATGCGGGATTTCCTTAAAACGTGATTTTCTGAAAAATTTTGACGAAAGAAAATTCTCCTTTTGGTTCTCTTTAGATGCTACATGTTAAGACGTACACGCCACAACAATTCTTTTCGAGATACAACGTGTAGTTTTGGAGATACAAGCTAATTTTGTACGATGCGTTATTTCTTCTCGTAAAGAGTTTCCAATGCGTACGTATATGTCTTTACTCTGCAAAACTGTATTTCCTTATGAAGTGGTATTCTTACATATCCTTTCGAGAGAAAACTGTCCTGTGCCTTCTCTTTTGAGGCTACACACTTAGACATACACGCAACATGAAAGCTTTTCGACTTACAACGTGTTGTTTAGGAAAAACAAGATAATTTCGCACGATGCGGGATTTCCTTAAAACGTGATTTTCTGAAAAATTTTGACGAAAGAAAATTCTCCTTTTGGTTCTCTTTAGATGCTACATGTTAAGACGTACACGCCACAACAATTCTTTTCGAGATACAACGTGTAGTTTTGGAGATACAAGCTAATTTTGTACGATGCGTTATTTCTTCTCGTAAAGAGTTTCCAATGCGTACGTATATGTCTTTACTCTGCAAAACTGTATTTCCTTATGAAGTGGTATTCTTACATATCCTTTCGAGAGAAAACTGTCCTGTGCCTTCTCTTTTGAGGCTACACACTTAGACATACACGCAACATGAAAGCTTTTCGACTTACAACGTGTTGTTTAGGAAAAACAAGATAATTTCGCACGATGCGGGATTTCCTTAAAACGTGATTTTCTGAAAAATTTTGACGAAAGAAAATTCTCCTTTTGGTTCTCTTTAGATGCTACATGTTAAGACGTACACGCCACAACAATTCTTTTCGAGATACAACGTGTAGTTTTGGAGATACAAGCTAATTTTGTACTATGCGTTATTTCTTCTCGTAAAGAGTTTCCAATGCGTACGTATATGTCTTTACTCTGCAAAACTGTATTTCCTTATGAAGTGGTATTCTTACATATCCTTTCGAGAGAAAACTGTCCTGTGCCTTCTCTTTTGAGGCTACACACTTAGACATACACGCAACATGAAAGCTTTTCGACTTACAACGTGTTGTTTAGGAAAAACAAGATAATTTCGCACGATGCGGGATTTCCTTAAAACGTGATTTTCTGAAAAATTTTGACGAAAGAAAATTCTCCTTTTGGTTCTCTTTAGATGCTACATGTTAAGACGTACACGCCACAACAATTCTTTTCGAGATACAACGTGTAGTTTTGGAGATACAAGCTAATTTTGTACTATGCGTTATTTCTTCTCGTAAAGAGTTTCCAATGCGTACGTATATGTCTTTACTCTGCAAAACTGTATTTCCTTATGAAGTGGTATTCTTACATATCCTTTCGAGAGAAAACTGTCCTGTGCCTTCTCTTTTGAGGCTACACACTTAGACATACACGCAACATGAAAGCTTTTCGACTTACAACGTGTTGTTTAGGAAAAACAAGATAATTTCGCACGATGCGGGATTTCCTTAACGCGTGATTTTCTTAAAAATTTTGACGAAAGAAAATTCTCCTTTTGGTTCTCTTTAGATGCTACATGTTAAGACGTACACGCCACAACAATTCTTTTCGAGATACAACGTGTAGTTTTGGAGATACAAGCTAATTTTGTACTATGCGTTATTTCTTCTCGTAAAGAGTTTCCAATGCGTACGTATATGTCTTTACTCTGCAAAACTGTATTTCCTTATGAAGTGGTATTCTTACATATCCTTTCGAGAGAAAACTGTCATGTGCCTTCTCTTTTGAGGCTACACACTTAGACATACACGCAACATGAAAGCTTTTCGACTTACAACGTGTTGTTTAGGAAAAACAAGATAATTTCGCACGATGCGGGATTTCCTTAAAACGTGATTTTCTGAAAAATTTTGACGAAAGAAAATTCTCCTTTTGGTTCTCTTTAGATGCTACATGTTAAGTCGTACACGCCACAACAATTCTTTTCGAGATACAACGTGTAGTTTTGGAGATACATGCTAATTTTTTACTATGCGTTATTTCTTCTCGTAAAGAGTTTCCAATGCGTACGTATATGTCTTTACTCTGCAAAACTGTATTTCCTTATGAAGTGGTATTCTTACATATCCTTTCGAGAGAAAACTGTCCTGTGCCTTCTCTTTTGAGGCTACACACTTAGACATACACGCAACATGAAAGCTTTTCGACTTACAACGTGTTGTTTACGAAAAACAAGATAATTTCGCACGATGCGGGATTTCCTTAAAACGTGATTTTCTGAAAAATTTTGACGAAAGAAAATTCTCCTTTTGGTTCTCTTTAGATGCTACATGTTAAGACGTACACGCCACAACAATTCTTTTCGAGATACAACGTGTAGTTTTGGAGATACAAGCTAATTTTGTACTATGCGTTATTTCTTCTCGTAAAGAGTTTCCAATGCGTACGTATATGTCTTTACTCTGCAAAACTGTATTTCCTTATGAAGTGGTATTCTTACATATCCTTTCGAGAGAAAACTGTCCTGTGCCTTCTCTTTTGAGGCTACACACTTAGACATACACGCAACATGAAAGCTTTTCGACTGACAACGTGTTGTTTAGGAAAAACAAGATAAATTCGCACGATGCGGGATTTCCTTAAAACGTGATTTTCTGAAAAATTTTGACGAAAGAAAATTCTCCTTTTGGTTCTCTTTAGATGCTACATGTTAAGACGTACACGCCACAACAATTCTTTTCGAGATACAACGTGTAGTTTTGGAGATACAAGCTAATTTTGTACTATGCTCTGCAAAACTGTATTTCCTTATGAAGTGGTATTCTTACATATCCTTTCGAGAGAAAACTGTCCTGTGCCTTCTCTTTTGAGGCTACACTCTTAGACATACACGCAACATGAAAGCTTTTCGACTTACAACGTGTTGTTTAGGAAAAACAAGATAATTTCGCACGATGCGGGATTTCCTTAAAACGTGATTTTCTGAAAAATTTTGACGAAAGAAAATTCTACTTTTGGTTCTCTTTAGATGCTACATGTTAAGACGTACACGCCACAACAATTCTTTTCGAGATACAACGTGTAGTTTTGGAGATACAAGCTAATTTTGTACTATGCGTTATTTCTTCTCGTAAAGAGTTTCCAATGCGTACGTATATGTCTTTACTCTGCAAAACTGTATTTCCTTATGAAGTGGTATTCTTACATATCCTTTCGAGAGAAAACTGTCCTGTGCCTTCTCTTTTGAGGCTACACACTTAGACATACACGCAACATGAAAGCTTTTCGACTTACAACGTGTTGTTTAGGAAAAACAAGATAATTTCGCACGATGCGGGATTTCCTTAAAACGTGATTTTCTGAAAAATTTTGACGAAAGAAAATTCTCCTTTTGGTTCTCTTTAGATGCTACATGTTAAGTCGTACACGCCACAACAATTCTTTTCGAGATACAACGTGTAGTTTTGGAGATACAAGCTAATTTTTTACTATGCGTTATTTCTTCTCGTAAAGAGTTTCCAATGCGTACGTATATGTCTTTACTCTGCAAAACTGTATTTCCTTATGAAGTGGTATTCTTACATATCCTTTCGAGAGAAAACTGTCCTGTGCCTTCTCTTTTGAGGCTACACACTTAGACATACACGCAACATGAAAGCTTTTCGACTTACAACGTGTTGTTTAGGAAAAACAAGATAATTTCGCACGATGCGGGATTTCCTTAAAACGTGATTTTCTGAAAAATTTTGACGAAAGAAAATTCTCCTTTTGGTTCTCTTTAGATGCTACATGTTAAGACGTACACGCCACAACAATTCTTTTCGAGATACAACGTGTAGTTTTGGAGATACAAGCTAATTTTGTACTATGCGTTATTTCTTCTCGTAAAGAGTTTCCAATGCGTACGTATATGTCTTTACTCTGCAAAACTGTATTTCCTTATGAAGTGGTATTCTTACATATCCTTTCGAGAGAAAACTGTCCTGTGCCTTCTCTTTTGAGGCTACACACTTAGACATACACGCAACATGAAAGCTTTTCGACTTACAACGTGTTGTTTAGGAAAAACAAGATAATTTCGCACGATGCGGGATTTCCTTAAAACGTGATTTTCTGAAAAATTTTGAAGAAAGAAAATTCTCCTTTTGGTTCTCTTTAGATGCTACATGTTAAGACGTACACGCCACAACAATTCTTTTCGAGATACAACGTGTAGTTTTGGAGATACAAGCTAATTTTGTACTATGCGTTATTTCTTCTCGTAAAGAGTTTCCAATGCGTACGTATATGTCTTTACTCTGCAAAACTGTATTTCCTTATGAAGTGGTATTCTTACATATCCTTTCGAGAGAAAACTGTCCTGTGCCTTCTCTTTTGAGGCTACACACTTAGACATACACGCAACATGAAAGCTTTTCGACTTACAACGTGTTGTTTAGGAAAAACAAGATAATTTCGCACGATGCGGGATTTCCTTAAAACGTGATTTTCTGAAAAATTTTGACGAAAGAAAATTCTCCTTTTGGTTCTCTTTAGATGCTACATGTTAAGACGTACACGCCACAACAATTCTTTTCAAGATACAACGTGTAGTTTTGGAGATACAAGCTAATTTTGTACTATGCGTTATTTCTTCTCGTAAAGAGTTTCCAATGCGTACGTATATGTCTTTACTCTGCAAAACTGTATTTCCTTATGAAGTGGTATTCTTACATATCCTTTCGAGAGAAAACTGTCCTGTGCCTTCTCTTTTGAGGCTACACACTTAGACATACACGCAACATGAAAGCTTTTCGACTTACAACGTGTTGTTTAGGAAAAACAAGATAATTTCGCACGATGCGGGATTTCCTAAAAACGTGATTTTCTGAAAAATTTTGACGAAAGAAAATTCTCCTTTTGGTTCTCTTTAGATGCTACATGTTAAGACGTACACGCCACAACAATTCTTTTCGAGATACAACGTGTAGTTTTGGAGATACAAGCTAATTTTGTACGATGCGTTATTTCTTCTCGTAAAGAGTTTCCAATGCGTATGTATATGTCTTTACTCTGCAAAACTGTATTTCCTTATGAAGTGGTATTCTTACATATCCTTTCGAGAGAAAACTGTCCTGTGCCTTCTCTTTTGAGGCTACACACTTAGACATACACGCAACATGAAAGCTTTTCGACTTACAACGTGTTGTTTAGGAAAAACAAGATAATTTCGCACGATGCGGGATTTCCTTAAAACGTGATTTTCTGAAAAATTTTGACGAAAGAAAATTCTCCTTTTGGTTCTCTTTAGATGCTACATGTTAAGACGTACACGCCACAACAATTCTTTTCGAGATACAACGTGTAGTTTTGGAGATACAAGCTAATTTTGTACGATGCGTTATTTCTTCTCGTAAAGAGTTTCCAATGCGTACGTATATGTCTTTACTCTGCAAAACTGTATTTCCTTATGAAGTGGTATTCTTACATATCCTTTCGAGAGAAAACTGTCCTGTGCCTTCTCTTTTGAGGCTACACACTTAGACATACACGCAACATGAAAGCTTTTCGACTTACAACGTGTTGTTTAGGAAAAACAAGATAATTTCGCACGATGTGGGATTTCCTTAAAACGTGATTTTCTGAAAAATTTTGACGAAAGAAAATTCTCCTTTTGGTTCTCTTTAGATGCTACATGTTAAGACGTACACGCCACAACAATTCTTTTCGAGATACAACGTGTAGTTTTGGAGATACAAGCTAATTTTGTACTATGCGTTATTTCTTCTCGTAAAGAGTTTCCAATGCGTACGTATATGTCTTTACTCTGCAAAACTGTATTTCCTTATGAAGTGGTATTCTTACATATCCTTTCGAGAGAAAACTGTCCTGTGCCTTCTCTTTTGAGGCTACACACTTAGACATACACGCAACATGAAAGCTTTTCGACTTACAACGTGTTGTTTAGGAAAAACAAGATAATTTCGCACGATGCGGGATTTCCTTAAAACGTGATTTTCTGAAAAATTTTGACGAAAGAAAATTCTCCTTTTGGTTCTCTTTAGATGCTACATGTTAAGTCGTACACGCCACAACAATTCTTTTCGAGATACAACGTGTAGTTTTGGAGATACAAGCTAATTTTTTACTATGCGTTATTTCTTCTCGTAAAGAGTTTCCAATGCGTACGTATATATCTTTACTCTGCAAAACTGTATTTCCTTATGAAGTGGTATTCTTACATATCCTTTCGAGAGAAAACTGTCCTGTGCCTTCTCTTTTGAGGCTACACACTTAGACATACACGCAACATGAAAGCTTTTCGACTTACAACGTGTTGTTTAGGAAAAACAAGATAATTTCGCACGATGCGGGATTTCCTTAAAACGTGATTTTCTGAAAAATTTTGACGAAAGAAAATTCTCCTTTTGGTTCTCTTTAGATGCTACATGTTAAGACGTACACGCCACAACAATTCTTTTCGAGATACAACGTGTAGTTTTGGAGATACAAGCTAATTTTGTACTATGCGTTATTTCTTCTCGTAAAGAGTTTCCAATGCGTACGTATATGTCTTTACTCTGCAAAACTGTATTTCCTTATGAAGTGGTATTCTTACATATCCTTTCGAGAGAAAACTGTCCTGTGCCTTCTCTTTTGAGGCTACACACTTAGACATACACGCAACATGAAAGCTTTTCGACTTACAACGTGTTGTTTAGGAAAAACAAGATAATTTCGCACGATGCGGGATTTCCTTAAAACGTGATTTTCTGAAAAATTTTGACGAAAGAAAATTCTCCTTTTGGTTCTCTTTAGATGCTACATGTTAAGACGTACACGCCACAACAATTCTTTTCGAGATACAACGTGTAGTTTTGGAGATACAAGCTAATTTTGTACTATGCGTTATTTCTTCTCATAAAGAGTTTCCAATGCGTACGTATATGTCTTTACTCTGCAAAACTGTATTTCCTTATGAAGTGGTATTCTTACATATCCTTTCGAGAGAAAACTGTCCTGTGCCTTCTCTTTTGAGGCTACACACTTAGACATACACGCAACATGAAAGCTTTTCGACTTACAACGTGTTGTTTAGGAAAAACAAGATAATTTCGCACGATGCGGGATTTCCTTAAAACGTGATTTTCTGAAAAATTTTGACGAAAGAAAATTCTACTTTTGGTTCTCTTTAGATGCTACATGTTAAGACGTACACGCCACAACAATTCTTTTCGAGATACAACGTGTAGTTTTGGAGATACAAGCTAATTTATTACTATGCGTTATTTCTTCTCGTAAAGAGTTTCCAATGCGTACGTATATGTCTTTACTCTGCAAAACTGTATTTCCTTATGAAGTGGTATTCTTACATATCCTTTCGAGAGAAAACTGTCCTGTGCCTTCTCTTTTGAGGCTACACACTTAGACATACACGCAACATGAAAGCTTTTCGACTTACAACGTGTTGTTTAGGAAAAACAAGATAATTTCGCACGATGCGGGATTTCCTTAAAACGTGATTTTCTGAATAATTTTGACGAAAGAAAATTCTCCTTTTGGTTCTCTTTAGATGCTACATGTTAAGACGTACACGCCACAACAATTCTTTTCGAGATACAACGTGTAGTTTTGGAGATACAAGCTAATTTTGTACTATGCGTTATTTCTTCTCGTAAAGAGTTTCCAATGCGTACGTATATGTCTTTACTCTGCAAAACTGTATTTCCTTATGAAGTGGTATTCTTACATATCCTTTCGAGAGAAAACTGTCCTGTGCCTTCTCTTTTGAGGCTACACACTTAGACATACACGCAACATGAAAGCTTTTCGACTTACAACGTGTTGTTTAGGAAAAACAAGATAATTTCGCACGATGCGGGATTTCCTTAAAACGTGATTTTCTGAAAAATTTTGACGAAAGAAAATTCTCCTTTTGGTTCTCTTTAGATGCTACATGTTAAGACGTACACGCCACAACAATTCTTTTCGAGATACAACGTGTAGTTTTGGAGATACAAGCTAATTTTGTACTATGCGTTATTTCTTCTCGTAAAGAGTTTCCAATGCGTACGTATATGTCTTTACTCTGCAAAACTGTATTTCCTTATGAAGTGGTATTCTTACATATCCTTTCGAGAGAAAACTGTCCTGTGCCTTCTCTTTTGAGGCTACACACTTAGACATACACGCAACATGAAAGCTTTTCGACTTACAACGTGTTGTTTAGGAAAAACAAGATAATTTCGCACGATGCGGGATTTCCTTAAAACGTGATTTTCTGAAAAATTTTGACGAAAGAAAATTCTCCTTTTGGTTCTCTTTAGATGCTACATGTTAAGACGTACACGCCACAACAATTCTTTTCGAGATACAACGTGTAGTTTTGGAGATACAAGCTAATTTTGTACTATGCGTTATTTCTTCTCGTAAAGAGTTTCCAATGCGTACGTATATGTCTTTACTCTGCAAAACTGTATTTCCTTATGAAGTGGTATTCTTACATATCCTTTCGAGAGAAAACTGTCCTGTGCCTTCTCTTTTGAGGCTACACACTTAGACATACACGCAACATGAAAGCTTTTCGACTTACAACGTGTTGTTTAGGAAAAACAATATAATTTCGCACGATGCGGGATTTCCTTAAAACGTGATTTTCTGAAAAATTTTGACGAAAGAAAATTCTCCTTTTGGTTCTCTTTAGATGCTACATGTTAAGACGTACACGCCACAACAATTCTTTTCGAGATACAACGTGTAGTTTTGGAGATACAAGCTAATTTTGTACGATGCGTTATTTCTTCTCGTAAAGAGTTTCCAATGCGTATGTATATGTCTTTACTCTGCAAAACTGTATTTCCTTATGAAGTGGTATTCTTACATATCCTTTCGAGAGAAAACTGTCCTGTGCCTTCTCTTTTGAGGCTACACACTTAGACATACACGCAACATGAAAGCTTTTCGACTTACAACGTGTTGTTTAGGAAAAACAAGATAATTTCGCACGATGCGGGATTTCCTTAAAACGTGATTTTCTGAAAAATTTTGACGAAAGAAAATTCTCCTTTTGGTTCTCTTTAGATGCTACATGTTAAGACGTACACGCCACAACAATTCTTTTCGAGATACAACTTGTAGTTTTGGAGATACAAGCTAATTTTGTACGATGCGTTATTTCTTCTCGTAAAGAGTTTCCAATGCGTACGTATATGTCTTTACTCTGCAAAACTGTATTTCCTTATGAAGAGGTATTCTTACATATCCTTTCGAGAGAAAACTGTCCTGTGCCTTCTCTTTTGAGGCTACACACTTAGACATACACGCAACATGAAAGCTTTTCGACTTACAACGTGTTGTTTAGGAAAAACAAGATAATTTCGCACGATGCGGGATTTCCTTAAAACGTGATTTTCTGAAAAATTTTGACGAAAGAAAATTCTCCTTTTGGTTCTCTTTAGATGCTACATGTTAAGACGTACACGCCACAACAATTCTTTTCGAGATACAACGTGTAGTTTTGGAGATACAAGCTAATTTTGTACTATGCGTTATTTCTTCTCGTAAAGAGTTTCCAATGCGTACGTATATGTCTTTACTCTGCAAAACTGTATTTCCTTATGAAGTGGTATTCTTACATATCCTTTCGAGAGAAAACTGTCCTGTGCCTTCTCTTTTGAGGCTACACACTTAGACATACACGCAACATGAAAGCTTTTCGACTTACAACGTGTTGTTTAGGAAAAACAAGATAATTTCGCACGATGCGGGATTTCCTTAAAACGTGATTTTCTGAAAAATTTTGACGAAAGAAAATTCTCCTTTTGGTTCTCTTTAGATGCTACATGTTAAGTCGTACACGCCACAACAATTCTTTTCGAGATACAACGTGTAGTTTTGGAGATACAAGCTAATTTTTTACTATGCGTTATTTCTTCTCGTAAAGAGTTTCCAATGCGTACGTATATATCTTTACTCTGCAAAACTGTATTTCCTTATGAAGTGGTATTCTTACATATCCTTTCGAGAGAAAACTGTCCTGTGCCTTCTCTTTTGAGGCTACACACTTAGACATACACGCAACATGAAAGCTTTTCGACTTACAACGTGTTGTTTAGGAAAAACAAGATAATTTCGCACGATGCGGGATTTCCTTAAAACGTGATTTTCTGAAAAATTTTGACGAAAGAAAATTCTCCTTTTGGTTCTCTTTAGATGCTACATGTTAAGACGTACACGCCACAACAATTCTTTTCGAGATACAACGTGTAGTTTTGGAGATACAAGCTAATTTTGTACTATGCGTTATTTCTTCTCGTAAAGAGTTTCCAATGCGTACGTATATGTCTTTACTCTGCAAAACTGTATTTCCTTATGAAGTGGTATTCTTACATATCCTTTCGAGAGAAAACTGTCCTGTGCCTTCTCTTTTGAGGCTACACACTTAGACATACACGCAACATGAAAGCTTTTCGACTTACAACGTGTTGTTTAGGAAAAACAAGATAATTTCGCACGATGCGGGATTTCCTTAAAACGTGATTTTCTGAAAAATTTTGACGAAAGAAAATTCTCCTTTTGGTTCTTTTTAGATGCTACATGTTAAGACGTACACGCCACAACAATTCTTTTCGAGATACAACGTGTAGTTTTGGAGATACAAGCTAATTTTGTACTATGCATTATTTCTTCTCGTAAAGAGTTTCCAATGCGTACGTATATGTCTTTACTCTGCAAAACTGTATTTCCTTATGAAGTGGTATTCTTACATATCCTTTCGAGAGAAAACTGTCCTGTGCCTTCTCTTTTGAGGCTACACACTTAGACATACACGCAACATGAAAGCTTTTCGACTTACAACGTGTTGTTTAGGAAAAACAAGATAATTTCGCACGATGCGGGATTTCCTTAAAACGTGATTTTCTGAAAAATTTTGACGAAAGAAAATTCTACTTTTGGTTCTCTTTAGATGCTACATGTTAAGACGTACACGCCACAACAATTCTTTTCGAGATACAACGTGTAGTTTTGGAGATACAAGCTAATTTTGTACTATGCGTTATTTCTTCTCGTAAAGAGTTTCCAATGCGTACGTATATGTCTTTACTCTGCAAAACTGTATTTCCTTATGAAGTGGTATTCTTACATATCCTTTCGAGAGAAAACTGTCCTGTGCCTTCTCTTTTGAGGCTACACACTTAGACATACACGCAACATGAAAGCTTTTCGACTTACAACGTGTTGTTTAGGAAAAACAAGATAATTTCGCACGATGCGGGATTTCCTTAAAACGTGATTTTCTGAAAAATTTTGACGAAAGAAAATTCTCCTTTTGGTTCTCTTTAGATGCTACATGTTAAGACGTACACGCCACAACAATTCTTTTCGAGATACAACGTGTAGTTTTGGAGATACAAGCTAATTTTGTACTATGCGTTATTTCTTCTCGTAAAGAGTTTCCAATGCCTACGTATATGTCTTTACTCTGCAAAACTGTATTTCCTTATGAAGTGGTATTCTTACATATCCTTTCGAGAGAAAACTGTCCTGTGCCTTCTCTTTTGAGGCTACACACTTAGACATACACGCAACATGAAAGCTTTTCGACTTACAACGTGTTGTTTAGGAAAAACAAGATAATTTCGCACGATGCGGGATTTCCTTAAAACGTGATTTTCTGAAAAATTTTGACGAAAGAAAATTCTCCTTTTGGTTCTCTTTAGATGCTACATGTTAAGACGTACACGCCACAACAATTCTTTTCGAGATACAACGTGTAGTTTTGGAGATACAAGCTAATTTTGTACTATGCGTTATTTCTTCTCGTAAAGAGTTTCCAATGCGTACGTATATGTCTTTACTCTGCAAAACTGTATTTCCTTATGAAGTGGTATTCTTACATATCCTTTCGAGAGAAAACTGTCCTGTGCCTTCTCTTTTGAGGCTACACACTTAGACATACACGCAACATGAAAGCTTTTCGACTTACAACGTGTTGTTTAGGAAAAACAAGATAATTTCGCACGATGCGGGATTTCCTTAAAACGTGATTTTCTGAAAAATTTTGACGAAAGAAAATTCTCCTTTTGGTTCTCTTTAGATGCTACATGTTAAGACGTACACGCCACAACAATTCTTTTCGAGATACAACGTGTAGTTTTGGAGATACAAGCTAATTTTGTACGATGCGTTATTTCTTCTCGTAAAGAGTTTCCAATGCGTACGTATATGTCTTTACTCTGCAAAACTGTATTTCCTTATGAAGTGGTATTCTTACATATCCTTTCGAGAGAAAACTGTCCTGTGCCTTCTCTTTTGAGGCTACACACTTAGACATACACGCAACATGAAAGCTTTTCGACTTACAACGTGTTGTTTAGGAAAAACAAGATAATTTCGCACGATGCGGGATTTCCTTAAAACGTGATTTTCTGAAAAATTTTGACGAAAGAAAATTCTCCTTTTGGTTCTCTTTAGATGCTACATGTTAAGTCGTACACGCCACAACAATTCTTTTCGAGATACAACGTGTAGTTTTGGAGATACAAGCTAATTTTTTACTATGCGTTATTTCTTCTCGTAAAGAGTTTCCAATGCGTACGTATATGTCTTTACTCTGCAAAACTGTATTTCCTTATGAAGTGGTATTCTTACATATCCTTTCGAGAGAAAACTGTCCTGTGCCTTCTCTTTTGAGGCTACACACTTAGACATACACGCAACATGAAAGCTTTTCGACTTACAACGTGTTGTTTAGGAAAAACAAGATAATTTCGCACGATGCGGGATTTCCTTAAAACGTGATTTTCTGAAAAATTTTGACGAAAGAAAATTCTCCTTTTGGTTCTCTTTAGATGCTACATGTTAAGACGTACACGCCACAACAATTCTTTTCGAGATACAACGTGTAGTTTTGGAGATACAAGCTAATTTTGTACTATGCGTTATTTCTTCTCGTAAAGAGTTTCCAATGCGTACGTATATGTCTTTACTCTGCAAAACTGTATTTCCTTATGAAGTGGTATTCTTACATATCCTTTCGAGAGAAAACTGTCCTGTGCCTTCTCTTTTGAGGCTACACACTTAGACATACACGCAACATGAAAGCTTTTCGACTTACAACGTGTTGTTTAGGAAAAACAAGATAATTTCGCACGATGCGGGATTTCCTTAAAACGTGATTTTCTGAAAAATTTTGACGAAAGAAAATTCTACTTTTGGTTCTCTTTAGATGCTATATGTTAAGACGTACACGCCACAACAATTCTTTTCGAGATACAACGTGTAGTTTTGGAGATACAAGCTAATTTTGTACTATGCGTTATTTCTTCTCGTAAAGAGTTTCCAATGCGTACGTATATGTCTTTACTCTGCAAAACTGTATTTCCTTATGAAGTGGTATTCTTACATATCCTTTCGAGAGAAAACTGTCCTGTGCCTTCTCTTTTGAGGCTACACACTTAGACATACACGCAACATGAAAGCTTTTCGACTTACAACGTGTTGTTTAGGAAAAACAAGATAATTTCGCACGATGCGGGATTTCCTTAAAACGTGATTTTCTGAAAAATTTTGACGAAAGAAAATTCTCCTTTTGGTTCTCTTTAGATGCTACATGTTAAGACGTACACGCCACAACAATTCTTTTCGAGATACAACGTGTAGTTTTGGAGATACAAGCTAATTTTGTACTATGCGTTATTTCTTCTCGTAAAGAGTTTCCAATGCGTACGTATATGTCTTTACTCTGCAAAACTGTATTTCCTTATGAAGTGGTATTCTTACATATCCTTTCGAGAGAAAACTGTCCTGTGCCTTCTCTTTTGAGGCTACACACTTAGACATACACGCAACATGAAAGCTTTTCGACTTACAACGTGTTGTTTAGGAAAAACAAGATAATTTCGCACGATGCGGGATTTCCTTAAAACGTGATTTTCTGAAAAATTTTGACGAAAGAAAATTCTCCTTTTGGTTCTCTTTAGATGCTACATGTTAAGACGTACACGCCACAACAATTCTTTTCGAGATACAACGTGTAGTTTTGGAGATACAAGCTAATTTTGTACGATGCGTTATTTCTTCTCGTAAAGAGTTTCCAATGCGTACGTATATGTCTTTACTCTGCAAAACTGTATTTCCTTATGAAGTGGTATTCTTACATATCCTTTCGAGAGAAAACTGTCCTGTGCCTTCTCTTTTGAGGCTACACACTTAGACATACACGCAACATGAAAGCTTTTCGACTTACAACGTGTTGTTTAGGAAAAACAAGATAATTTCGCACGATGCGGGATTTCCTTAAAACGTGATTTTCTGAAAAATTTTGACGAAAGAAAATTCTCCTTTTGGTTCTCTTTAGATGCTACATGTTAAGACGTACACGCCACAACAATTCTTTTCGAGATACAACGTGTAGTTTTGGAGATACAAGCTAATTTTGTACTATGCGTTATTTCTTCTCGTAAAGAGTTTCCAATGCGTACGTATATGTCTTTACTCTGCAAAACTGTATTTCCTTATGAAGTGGTATTCTTACATATCCTTTCGAGAGAAAACTGTCCTGTGCCTTCTCTTTTGAGGCTACACACTTAGACATACACGCAACATGAAAGCTTTTCGACTTACAACGTGTTGTTTAGGAAAAACAAGATAATTTCGCACGATGCGGGATTTCCTTAAAACGTGATTTTCTGAAAAATTTTGACGAAAGAAAATTCTCCTTTTGGTTCTCTTTAGATGCTACATGTTAAGACGTACACGCCACAACAATTCTTTTCGAGATACAACGTGTAGTTTTGGAGATACAAGCTTATTTTGTACGATGCGTTATTTCTTCTCGTAAAGAGTTTCCAATGCGTACGTATATGTCTTTACTCTGCAAAACTGTATTTCCTTATGAAGTGGTATTCTTACATATCCTTTCGAGAGAAAACTGTCCTGTGCCTTCTCTTTTGAGGCTACACACTTAGACATACACGCAACATGAAAGCTTTTCGACTTACAACGTGTTGTTTAGGAAAAACAAGATAATTTCGCACGATGCGGGATTTCCTTAAAACGTGATTTTCTGAAAAATTTTGACGAAAGAAAATTCTCCTTTTGGTTCTCTTTAGATGCTACATGTTAAGACGTACACGCCACAACAATTCTTTTCGAGATACAACGTGTAGTTTTGGAGATACAAGCTAATTTTGTACGATGCGTTATTTCTTCTCGTAAAGAGTTTCCAATGCGTACGTATATGTCTTTACTCTGCAAAACTGTATTTCCTTATGAAGTGGTATTCTTACATATCCTTTCGAGAGAAAACTGTCCTGTGCCTTCTCTTTTGAGGCTACACACTTAGACATACACGCAACATGAAAGCTTTTCGACTTACAACGTGTTGTTTAGGAAAAACAAGATAATTTCGCACGATGCGGGATTTCCTTAAAACGTGATTTTCTGAAAAATTTTGACGAAAGAAAATTCTCCTTTTGGTTCTCTTTAGATGCTACATGTTAAGACGTACACGCCACAACAATTCTTTTCGAGATACAACGTGTAGTTTTGGAGATACAAGCTAATTTTGTACTATGCGTTATTTCTTCTCGTAAAGAGTTTCCAATGCGTACGTATATGTCTTTACTCTGCAAAACTGTATTTCCTTATGAAGTGGTATTCTTACATATCCTTTCGAGAGAAAACTGTCCTGTGCCTTCTCTTTTGAGGCTACACACTTAGACATACACGCAACATGAAAGCTTTTCGACTTACAACGTGTTGTTTAGGAAAAACAAGATAATTTCGCACGATGCGGGATTTCCTTAAAACGTGATTTTCTGAAAAATTTTGACGAAAGAAAATTCTCCTTTTGGTTCTCTTTAGATGCTACATGTTAAGACGTACACGCCACAACAATTCTTTTCGAGATACAACGTGTAGTTTTGGAGATACAATCTAATTTTGTACGATGCGTTATTTCTTCTCGTAAAGAGTTTCCAATGCCTACGTATATGTCTTTACTCTGCAAAACTGTATTTCCTTATGAAGTGGTATTCTTACATATCCTTTCGAGAGAAAACTGTCCTGTGCCTTCTCTTTTGAGGCTACACACTTAGACATAAACGCAACATGAAAGCTTTTCGACTTACAACGTGTTGTTTAGGAAAAACAAGATAATTTCGCACGATGCGGGATTTCCTTAAAACGTGATTTTCTGAAAAATTTTGACGAAAGAAAATTCTCCTTTTGGTTCTCTTTAGATGCTACATGTTAAGACGTACACACCACAACAATTCTTTTCGAGATACAACGTGTAGTTTTGGAGATACAAGCTAATTTTGTACGATGCGTTATTTCTTCTCGTAAAGAGTTTCCAATGCCTACGTATATGTCTTTACTCTGCAAAACTGTATTTCCTTATGAAGTGGTATTCTTACATATCCTTTCGAGAGAAAACTGTCCTGTGCCTTCTCTTTTGAGGCTACACACTTAGACATACACGCAACATGAAAGCTTTTCGACTTACAACGTGTTGTTTAGGAAAAACAAGATAATTTCGCACAATGCGGGATTTCCTTAAAACGTGATTTTCTGAAAAATTTTGACGAAAGAAAATTCTCCTTTTGGTTCTCTTTAGATGCTACATGTTAAGACGTACACGCCACAACAATTCTTTTCGAGATACAACGTGTAGTTTTGGAGATACAAGCTAATTTTGTACGATGCGTTATTTCTTCTCGTAAAGAGTTTCCAATGCGTACGTATATGTCTTTACTCTGCAAAACTGTATTTCCTTATGAAGTGGTATTCTTACATATCCTTTCGAGAGAAAACTGTCCTGTGCCTTCTCTTTTGAGGCTACACACTTAGACATACACGCAACATGAAAGCTTTTCGACTTACAACGTGTTGTTTAGGAAAAACAAGATAATTTCGCACGATGCGGGATTTCCTTAAAACGTGATTTTCTGAAAAATTTTGACGAAAGAAAATTCTCCTTTTGGTTCTCTTTAGATGCTACATGTTAAGACGTACACGCCACAACAATTCTTTTCGAGATACAACGTGTAGTTTTGGAGATACAAGCTAATTTTGTACGATGCGTTATTTCTTCTCGTAAAGAGTTTCCAATGCGTACGTATATGTCTTTACTCTGCAAAACTGTATTTCCTTATGAAGTGGTATTCTTACATATCCTTTCGAGAGAAAACTGTCCTGTGCCTTCTCTTTTGAGGCTACACACTTAGACATACACGCAACATGAAAGCTTTTCGACTTACAACGTGTTGTTTAGGAAAAACAAGATAATTTCGCACGATGCGGGATTTCCTTAAAACGTGATTTTCTGAAAAATTTTGACGAAAGAAAATTCTCCTTTTGGTTCTCTTTAGATGCTACATGTTAAGACGTACACGCCACAACAATTCTTTTCGAGATACAACGTGTAGTTTTGGAGATACAAGCTAATTTTGTACTATGCGTTATTTCTTCTCGTAAAGAGTTTCCAATGCGTACGTATATGTCTTTACTCTGCAAAACTGTATTTCCTTATGAAGTGGTATTCTTACATATCCTTTCGAGAGAAAACTGTCCTGTGCCTTCTCTTTTGAGGCTACACACTTAGACATACACGCAACATGAAAGCTTTTCGACTTACAACGTGTTGTTTAGGAAAAACAAGATAATTTCGCACGATGCGGGATTTCCTTAAAACGTGATTTTCTGAAAAATTTTGACGAAAGAAAATTCTCCTTTTGGTTCTCTTTAGATGCTACATGTTAAGACGTACACGCCACAACAATTCTTTTCGAGATACAACGTGTAGTTTTGGAGATACAAGCTAATTTTGTACGATGCGTTATTTCTTCTCGTAAAGAGTTTCCAATGCGTACGTATATGTCTTTACTCTGCAAAACTGTATTTCCTTATGAAGTGGTATTCTTACATATCCTTTCGAGAGAAAACTGTCCTGTGCCTTCTCTTTTGAGGCTACACACTTAGACATACACGCAACATGAAAGCTTTTCGACTTACAACGTGTTGTTTAGGAAAAACAAGATAATTTCGCACGATGCGGGATTTCCTTAAAACGTGATTTTCTGAAAAATTTTGACGAAAGAAAATTCTCCTTTTGGTTCTCTTTAGATGCTACATGTTAAGACGTACACGCCACAACAATTCTTTTCGAGATACAACGTGTAGTTTTGGAGATACAAGCTAATTTTGTACTATGCGTTATTTCTTCTCGTAAAGAGTTTCCAATGCGTACGTATATGTCTTTACTCTGCAAAACTGTATTTCCTTATGAAGTGGTATTCTTACATATCCTTTCGAGAGAAAACTGTCCTGTGCCTTCTCTTTTGAGGCTACACACTTAGACATACACGCAACATGAAAGCTTTTCGACTTACAACGTGTTGTTTAGGAAAAACAAGATAATTTCGCACGATGCGGGATTTCCTTAAAACGTGATTTTCTGAAAAATTTTGACGAAAGAAAATTCTCCTTTTGGTTCTCTTTAGATGCTACATGTTAAGACGTACACGCCACAACAATTCTTTTCGAGATACAACGTGTAGTTTTGGAGATACAAGCTAATTTTGTACGATGCGTTATTTCTTCTCGTAAAGAGTTTCCAATGCGTACGTATATGTCTTTACTCTGCAAAACTGTATTTCCTTATGAAGTGGTATTCTTACATATCCTTTCGAGAGAAAACTGTCCTGTGCCTTCTCTTTTGAGGCTACACACTTAGACATACACGCAACATGAAAGCTTTTCGACTTACAACGTGTTGTTTAGGAAAAACAAGATAATTTCGCACGATGCGGGATTTCCTTAAAACGTGATTTTCTGAAAAATTTTGACGAAAGAAAATTCTCCTTTTGGTTCTCTTTAGATGCTACATGTTAAGACGTACACGCCACAACAA
The DNA here is from genome assembly GCF_947179515.1 of Apodemus sylvaticus. Classification (NCBI taxonomy): domain Eukaryota; kingdom Metazoa; phylum Chordata; class Mammalia; order Rodentia; family Muridae; genus Apodemus; species Apodemus sylvaticus. The sequence goes on from NW_026263460.1 coordinate 148,858, forward strand.
TTCTTTTCGAGATACAACGTGTAGTTTTGGAGATACAAGCTAATTTTGTACGATGCGTTATTTCTTCTCGTAAAGAGTTTCCAATGCGTACATATATGTCTTTACTCTGCAAAACTGTATTTCCTTATGAAGTGGTATTCTTACATATCCTTTCGAGAGAAAACTGTCCTGTGCCTTCTCTTTTGAGGCTACACACTTAGACATACACGCAACATGAAAGCTTTTCGACTGACAACGTGTTGTTTAGGAAAAACAAGATAATTTCGCACGATGCGGGATTTCCTTAAAACGTGATTTTCTGAAAAATTTTGACGAAAGAAAATTCTCCTTTTGGTTCTCTTTAGATGCTACATGTTAAGACGTACACGCCACAATAATTCTTTTCGAGATACAACGTGTAGTTTTGGAGATACAAGCTAATTTTGTAAGATGCGTTATTTCTTCTCGTAAAGAGTTTCCAATGCGTACGTATATGTCTTTACTCTGCAAAACTGTATTTCCTTATGAAGTGGTATTCTTACATATCCTTTCGAGAGAAAACTGTCCTGTGCCTTCTCTTTTGAGGCTACACACTTAGACATACACGCAACATGAAAGCTTTTCGACTTACAACGTGTTGTTTAGGAAAAACAAGATAATTTCGCACGATGCGGGATTTCCTTAAAACGTGATTTTCTGAAAAATTTTGACGAAAGAAAATTCTCCTTTTGGTTCTCTTTAGATGCTACATGTTAAGACGTACACGCCACAACAATTCTTTTCGAGATACAACGTGTAGTTTTGGAGATACAAGCTAATTTTGTACGATGCGTTATTTCTTCTCGTAAAGAGTTTCCAATGCGTACGTATATGTCTTTACTCTGCAAAACTGTATTTCCTTATGAAGTGGTATTCTTACATATCCTTTCGAGAGAAAACTGTCCTGTGCCTTCTCTTTTGAGGCTACACACTTAGACATACACGCAACATGAAAGCTTTTCGACTTACAACGTGTTGTTTAGGAAAAACAAGATAATTTCGCACGATGCGGGATTTCCTTAAAACGTGATTTTCTGAAAAATTTTGACGAAAGAAAATTCTCCTTTTGGTTCTCTTTAGATGCTACATGTTAAGACGTACACGCCACAACAATTCTTTTCGAGATACAACGTGTAGTTTTGGAGATACAAGCTAATTTTGTACTATGCGTTATTTCTTCTCGTAAAGAGTTTCCAATGCGTACGTATATGTCTTTACTCTGCAAAACTGTATTTCCTTATGAAGTGGTATTCTTACATATCCTTTCGAGAGAAAACTGTCCTGTGCCTTCTCTTTTGAGGCTACACACTTAGACATACACGCAACATGAAAGCTTTTCGACTTACAACGTGTTGTTTAGGAAAAACAAGATAATTTCGCACGATGCGGGATTTCCTTAAAACGTGATTTTCTGAAAAATTTTGACGAAAGAAAATTCTCCTTTTGGTTCTCTTTAGATGCTACATGTTAAGACGTACACGCCACAACAATTCTTTTCGAGATACAACGTGTAGTTTTGGAGATACAAGCTAATTTTGTACTATGCGTTATTTCTTCTCGTAAAGAGTTTCCAATGCGTACGTATATGTCTTTACTCTGCAAAACTGTATTTCCTTATGAAGTGGTATTCTTACATATCCTTTCGAGAGAAAACTGTCCTGTGCCTTCTCTTTTGAGGCTACACACTTAGACATACACGCAACATGAAAGCTTTTCGACTTACAACGTGTTGTTTAGGAAAAACAAGATAATTTCGCACGATGCGGGATTTCCTTAAAACGTGATTTGATGAAAAATTTTGACGAAAGAAAATTCTCCTTTTGGTTCTCTATAGATGCTACATGTTAAGACGTACACGCCACAACAATTCTTTTCGAGATACAACGTGTAGTTTTGGAGATACAAGCTAATTTTGTACTATGCGTTATTTCTTCTCGTAAAGAGTTTCCAATGCGTACGTATATGTCTTTACTCTGCAAAACTGTATTTCCTTATGAAGTGGTATTCTTACATATCCTTTCGAGAGAAAACTGTCCTGTGCCTTCTCTTTTGAGGCTACACACTTAGACATACACGCAACATGAAAGCTTTTCGACTTACAACGTGTTGTTTAGGAAAAACAAGATAATTTCGCATGATGCGGGATTTCCTTAAAACGTGATTTTCTGAAAAATTTTGACGAAAGAAAATTCTCCTTTTGGTTCTCTTTAGATGCTACATGTTAAGACGTACACGCCACAACAATTCTTTTCGAGATACAACGTGTAGTTTTGGAGATACAAGCTAATTTTGTACGATGCGTTATTTCTTCTCGTAAAGAGTTTCCAATGCGTATGTATATGTCTTTACTCTGCAAAACTGTATTTCCTTATGAAGTGGTATTCTTACATATCCTTTCGAGAGAAAACTGTCCTGTGCCTTCTCTTTTGAGGCTACACACTTAGACATACACGCAACATGAAAGCTTTTCGACTTACAACGTGTTGTTTAGGAAAAACAAGATAATTTCGCACGATGCGGGATTTCCTTAAAACGTGATTTTCTGAAAAATTTTGACGAAAGAAAATTCTCCTTTTGGTTCTCTTTAGATGCTACATGTTAAGACGTACACGCCACAACAATTCTTTTCGAGATACAACGTGTAGTTTTGGAGATACAAGCTAATTTTGTACGATGCGTTATTTCTTCTCGTAAAGAGTTTCCAATGCGTACGTATATGTCTTTACTCTGCAAAACTGTATTTCCTTATGAAGTGGTATTCTTACATATCCTTTCGAGAGAAAACTGTCCTGTGCCTTCTCTTTTGAGGCTACACACTTAGACATACACGCAACATGAAAGCTTTTCGACTTACAACGTGTTGTTTAGGAAAAACAAGATAATTTCGCACGATGCGGGATTTCCTTAAAACGTGATTTTCTGAAAAATTTTGACGAAAGAAAATTCTCCTTTTGGTTCTCTTTAGATGCTACATGTTAAGACGTACACGCCACAACAATTCTTTTCGAGATACAACGTGTAGTTTTGGAGATACAAGCTAATTTTGTACGATGCGTTATTTCTTCTCGTAAAGAGTTTCCAATGCCTACGTATATGTCTTTACTCTGCAAAACTGTATTTCCTTATGAAGTGGTATTCTTACATATCCTTTCGAGAGAAAACTGTCCTGTGCCTTCTCTTTTGAGGCTACACACTTAGACATACACGCAACATGAAAGCTTTTCGACTTACAACGTGTTGTTTAGGAAAAACAAGATAATTTCGCACGATGCGGGATTTCCTTAAAACGTGATTTTCTGAAAAATTTTGACGAAAGAAAATTCTCCTTTTGGTTCTCTTTAGATGCTACATGTTAAGACGTACACGCCACAACAATTCTTTTCGAGATACAACGTGTAGTTTTGGAGATACAAGCTAATTTTGTACTATGCGTTATTTCTTCTCGTAAAGAGTTTCCAATGCGTACGTATATGTCTTTACTCTGCAAAACTGTATTTCCTTATGAAGTGGTATTCTTACATATCCTTTCGAGAGAAAACTGTCCTGTGCCTTCTCTTTTGAGGCTACACACTTAGACATACACGCAACATGAAAGCTTTTCGACTTACAACGTGTTGTTTAGGAAAAACAAGATAATTTCGCACGATGCGGGATTTCCTTAAAACGTGATTTTCTGAAAAATTTTGACGAAAGAAAATTCTCCTTTTGGTTCTCTTTAGATGCTACATGTTAAGACGTACACGCCACAACAATTCTTTTCGAGATACAACGTGTAGTTTTGGAGATACAAGCTAATTTTGTACGATGCGTTATTTCTTCTCGTAAAGAGTTTCCAATGCGTACGTATATGTCTTTACTCTGCAAAACTGTATTTCCTTATGAAGTGGTATTCTTACATATCCTTTCGAGAGAAAACTGTCCTGTGCCTTCTCTTTTGAGGCTACACACTTAGACATACACGCAACATGAAAGCTTTTCGACTTACAACGTGTTGTTTAGGAAAAACAAGATAATTTCGCACGATGCGGGATTTCCTTAAAACGTGATTTTCTGAAAAATTTTGACGAAAGAAAATTCTCCTTTTGGTTCTCTTTAGATGCTACATGTTAAGTCGTACACGCCACAACAATTCTTTTCGAGATACAACGTGTAGTTTTGGAGATACAAGCTAATTTTTTACTATGCGTTATTTCTTCTCGTAAAGAGTTTCCAATGCGTACGTATATGTCTTTACTCTGCAAAACTGTATTTCCTTATGAAGTGGTATTCTTACATATCCTTTCGAGAGAAAACTGTCCTGTGCCTTCTCTTTTGAGGCTACACACTTAGACATACACGCAACATGAAAGCTTTTCGACTTACAACGTGTTGTTTAGGAAAAACAAGATAATTTCGCACGATGCGGGATTTCCTTAAAACGTGATTTTCTGAAAAATTTTGACGAAAGAAAATTCTCCTTTTGGTTCTCTTTAGATGCTACATGTTAAGACGTACACGCCACAACAATTCTTTTCGAGATACAACGTGTAGTTTTGGAGATACAAGCTAATTTTGTACTATGCGTTATTTCTTCTCGTAAAGAGTTTCCAATGCGTACGTATATGTCTTTACTCTGCAAAACTGTATTTCCTTATGAAGTGGTATTCTTACATATCCTTTCGAGAGAAAACTGTCCTGTGCCTTCTCTTTTGACGCTACACACTTAGACATACACGCAACATGAAAGCTTTTCGACTTACAACGTGTTGTTTAGGAAAAACAAGATAATTTCGCACGATGCGGGATTTCCTTAAAACGTGATTTTCTGAAAAATTTTGACGAAAGAAAATTCTCCTTTTGGTTCTCTTTAGATGCTACATGTTAAGACGTACACGCCACAACAATTCTTTTCGAGATACAACGTGTAGTTTTGGAGATACAAGCTAATTTTGTACTATGCGTTATTTCTTCTCGTAAAGAGTTTCCAATGCGTACGTATATGTCTTTACTCTGCAAAACTGTATTTCCTTATGAAGTGGTATTCTTACATATCCTTTCGAGAGAAAACTGTCCTGTGCCTTCTCTTTTGAGGCTACACACTTAGACATACACGCAACATGAAAGCTTTTCGACTTACAACGTGTTGTTTAGGAAAAACAAGATAATTTCGCACGATGCGGGATTTCCTTAAAACGTGATTTTCTGAAAAATTTTGACGAAAGAAAATTCTACTTTTGGTTCTCTTTAGATGCTATATGTTAAGACGTACACGCCACAACAATTCTTTTCGAGATACAACGTGTAGTTTTGGAGATACAAGCTAATTTTGTACTATGCGTTATTTCTTCTCGTAAAGAGTTTCCAATGCGTACGTATATGTCTTTACTCTGCAAAACTGTATTTCCTTATGAAGTGCTATTCTTACATATCCTTTCGAGAGAAAACTGTCCTGTGCCTTCTCTTTTGAGGCTACACACTTAGACATACACCAACATGAAAGCTTTTCGACTTACAACGTGTTGTTTAGGAAAAACAAGATAATTTCGCACGATGCGGGATTTCCTTAAAACGTGATTTTCTGAAAAATTTTGACGAAAGAAAATTCTCCTTTTGGTTCTCTTTAGATGCTACATGTTAAGACGTACACGCCACAACAATTCTTTTTGAGATACAACGTGTAGTTTTGGAGATACAAGCTAATTTTGTACGATGCGTTATTTCTTCTCGTAAAGAGTTTCCAATGCGTACGTATATGTCTTTACTCTGCAAAACTGTATTTCCTTATGAAGTGGTATTCTTACATATCCTTTCGAGAGAAAACTGTCCTGTGCCTTCTCTTTTGAGGCTACACACTTAGACATACACGCAACATGAAAGCTTTTCGACTGACAACGTGTTGTTTAGGAAAAACAAGATAATTTCGCACGATGCGGGATTTCCTTAAAACGTGATTTTCTGAAAAATTTTGACGAAAGAAAATTCTCCTTTTGGTTCTCTTTAGATGCTACATGTTAAGTCGTACACGCCACAACAATTCTTTTCGAGATACAACGTGTAGTTTTGGAGATACATGCTAATTTTTTACTATGCGTTATTTCTTCTCGTAAAGAGTTTCCAATGCGTACGTATATGTCTTTACTCTGCAAAACTGTATTTCCTTATGAAGTGGTATTCTTACATATCCTTTCGAGAGAAAACTGTCCTGTGCCTTCTCTTTTGAGGCTACACACTTAGACATACACGCAACATGAAAGCTTTTCGACTTACAACGTGTTGTTTACGAAAAACAAGATAATTTCGCACGATGCGGGATTTCCTTAAAACGTGATTTTCTGAAAAATTTTGACGAAAGAAAATTCTCCTTTTGGTTCTCTTTAGATGCTACATGTTAAGACGTACACGCCACAACAATTCTTTTCGAGATACAACGTGTAGTTTTGGAGATACAAGCTAATTTTGTACTATGCGTTATTTCTTCTCGTAAAGAGTTTCCAATGCGTACGTATATGTCTTTACTCTGCAAAACTGTATTTCCTTATGAAGTGGTATTCTTACATATCCTTTCGAGAGAAAACTGTCCTGTGCCTTCTCTTTTGAGGCTACACACTTAGACATACACGCAACATGAAAGCTTTTCGACTTACAACGTGTTGTTTAGGAAAAACAAGATAATTTCGCACGATGCGGGATTTCCTTAAAACGTGATTTTCTGAAAAATTTTGACGAAAGAAAATTCTCCTTTTGGTTCTCTTTAGATGCTACATGTTAAGACGTACACGCCACAACAATTCTTTTCGAGATACAACGTGTAGTTTTGGAGATACAAGCTAATTTTGTACTATGCGTTATTTCTTCTCGTAAAGAGTTTCCAATGCCTACGTATATGTCTTTACTCTGCAAAACTGTATTTCCTTATGAAGTGGTATTCTTACATATCCTTTCGAGAAAAAACTGTCCTGTGCCTTCTCTTTTGAGGCTACACACTTAGACATACACGCAACATGAAAGCTTTTCGACTTACAACGTGTTGTTTAGGAAAAACAAGATAATTTCGCACGATGCGGGATTTCCTTAAAACGTGATTTTCTGAAAAATTTTGACGAAAGAAAATTCTCCTTTTGGTTCTCTTTAGATGCTACATGTTAAGTCGTACACGCCACAACAATTCTTTTCGAGATACAACGTGTAGTTTTGGAGATACAAGCTAATTTTTTACTATGCGTTATTTCTTCTCGTAAAGAGTTTCCAATGCGTACGTATATGTCTTTACTCTGCAAAACTGTATTTCCTTATGAAGTGGTATTCTTACATATCCTTTCGAGAGAAAACTGTCCTGTGCCTTCTCTTTTGAGGCTACACACTTAGACATACACGCAACATGAAAGCTTTTCGACTTACAACGTGTTGTTTAGGAAAAACAAGATAATTTCGCACGATGCGGGATTTCCTTAAAACGTGATTTTCTGAAAAATTTTGACGAAAGAAAATTCTCCTTTTGGTTCTCTTTAGATGCTACATGTTAAGACGTACACGCCACAACAATTCTTTTCGAGATACAACGTGTAGTTTTGGAGATACAAGCTAATTTTGTACTATGCGTTATTTCTTCTCGTAAAGAGTTTCCAATGCGTACGTATATGTCTTTACTCTGCAAAACTGTATTTCCTTATGAAGTGGTATTCTTACATATCCTTTCGAGAGAAAACTGTCCTGTGCCTTCTCTTTTGAGGCTACACACTTAGACATACACGCAACATGAAAGCTTTTCGACTTACAACGTGTTGTTTAGGAAAAACAAGATAATTTCGCACGATGCGGGATTTCCTTAAAACGTGATTTTCTGAAAAATTTTGACGAAAGAAAATTCTCCTTTTGGTTCTCTTTAGATGCTACATGTTAAGACGTACACGCCACAACAATTCTTTTCGAGATACAACGTGTAGTTTTGGAGATACAAGCTAATTTTGTACTATGCGTTATTTCTTCTCGTAAAGAGTTTCCAATGCGTACGTATATGTCTTTACTCTGCAAAACTGTATTTCCTTATGAAGTGGTATTCTTACATATCCTTTCGAGAGAAAACTGTCCTGTGCCTTCTCTTTTGAGGCTACACACTTAGACATACACGCAACATGAAAGCTTTTCGACTTACAACGTGTTGTTTAGGAAAAACAAGATAATTTCGCACGATGCGGGATTTCCTTAAAACGTGATTTTCTGAAAAATTTTGACGAAAGAAAATTCTCCTTTTGGTTCTCTTTAGATGCTACATGTTAAGACGTACACGCCACAACAATTCTTTTCGAGATACAACGTGTAGTTTTGGAGATACAAGCTAATTTTGTACTATGCGTTATTTCTTCTCGTAAAGAGTTTCCAATGCGTACGTATATGTCTTTACTCTGCAAAACTGTATTTCCTTATGAAGTGGTATTCTTACATATCCTTTCGAGAGAAAACTGTCCTGTGCCTTCTCTTTTGAGGCTACACACTTAGACATACACGCAACATGAAAGCTTTTCGACTTACAACGTGTTGTTTAGGAAAAACAAGATAATTTCGCACGATGCGGGATTTCCTTAAAACGTGATTTTCTGAAAAATTTTGACGAAAGAAAATTCTCCTTTTGGTTCTCTTTAGATGCTACATGTTAAGACGTACACGCCACAACAATTCTTTTCGAGATACAACGTGTAGTTTTGGAGATACAAGCTAATTTTGTACGATGCGTTATTTCTTCTCGTAAAGAGTTTCCAATGCGTACGTATATGTCTTTACTCTGCAAAACTGTATTTCCTTATGAAGTGGTATTCTTACATATCCTTTCGAGAGAAAACTGTCCTGTGCCTTCTCTTTTGAGGCTACACACTTAGACATACACGCAACATGAAAGCTTTTCGACTTACAACGTGTTGTTTAGGAAAAACAAGATAATTTCGCACGATGCGGGATTTCCTTAAAACGTGATTTTCTGAAAAATTTTGACGAAAGAAAATTCTACTTTTGGTTCTCTTTAGATGCTACATGTTAAGACGTACACGCCACAACAATTCTTTTCGAGATACAACGTGTAGTTTTGGAGATACAAGCTAATTTTGTACTATGCGTTATTTCTTCTCGTAAAGAGTTTCCACTGCGTACGTATATGTCTTTACTCTGCAAAACTGTATTTCCTTATGAAGTGGTATTCTTACATATCCTTTCGAGAGAAAACTGTCCTGTGCCTTCTCTTTTGAGGCTACACACTTAGACATACACGCAACATGAAAGCTTTGCGACTTACAACGTGTTGTTTAGGAAAAACAAGATAATTTCGCACGATGCGGGATTTCCTTAAAACGTGATTTTCTGAAAAATTTTGACGAAAGAAAATTCTCCTTTTGGTTCTCTTTAGATGCTACATGTTAAGACGTACACGCCACAACAATTCTTTTCGAGATACAACGTGTAGTTTTGGAGATACAAGCTAATTTTGTACTATGCGTTATTTCTTCTCGTAAAGAGTTTCCAATGCGTACGTATATGTCTTTACTCTGCAAAACTGTATTTCCTTATGAAGTGGTATTCTTACATATCCTTTCGAGAGAAAACTGTCCTGTGCCTTCTCTTTTGAGGCTACACACTTAGACATACACGCAACATGAAAGCTTTTCGACTTACAACGTGTTGTTTAGGAAAAACAAGATAATTTCGCACGATGCGGGATTTCCTTAAAACGTGATTTTCTGAAAAATTTTGACGAAAGAAAATTCTCCTTTTGGTTCTCTTTAGATGCTACATGTTAAGACGTACACGCCACAACAATTCTTTTCGAGATACAACGTGTAGTTTTGGAGATACAAGCTAATTTTGTACGATGCGTTATTTCTTCTCGTAAAGAGTTTCCAATGCGTACGTATATGTCTTTACTCTGCAAAACTGTATTTCCTTATGAAGTGGTATTCTTACATATCCTTTCGAGAGAAAACTGTCCTGTGCCTTCTCTTTTGAGGCTACACACTTAGACATACACGCAACATGAAAGCTTTTCGACTTACAACGTGTTGTTTAGGAAAAACAAGATAATTTCGCACGATGCGGGATTTCCTTAAAACGTGATTTTCTGAAAAATTTTGACGAAAGAAAATTCTCCTTTTGGTTCTCTTTAGATGCTACATGTTAAGACGTACACGCCACAACAATTCTTTTCGAGATACAACGTGTAGTTTTGGAGATACAAGCTAATTTTGTACGATGCGTTATTTCTTCTCGTAAAGAGTTTCCAATGCCTACGTATATGTCTTTACTCTGCAAAACTGTATTTCCTTATGAAGTGGTATTCTTACATATCCTTTCGAGAGAAAACTGTCCTGTGCCTTCTCTTTTGAGGCTACACACTTAGACATACACGCAACATGAAAGCTTTTCGACTTACAACGTGTTGTTTAGGAAAAACAAGATAATTTCGCACGATGCGGGATTTCCTTAAAACGTGATTTTCTGAAAAATTTTGACGAAAGAAAATTCTCCTTTTGGTTCTCTTTAGATGCTACATGTTAAGACGTACACGCCACAACAATTCTTTTCGAGATACAACGTGTAGTTTTGGAGATACAAGCTAATTTTGTACTATGCGTTATTTCTTCTCGTAAAGAGTTTCCAATGCGTACGTATATGTCTTTACTCTGCAAAACTGTATTTCCTTATGAAGTGGTATTCTTACATATCCTTTCGAGAGAAAACTGTCCTGTGCCTTCTCTTTTGAGGCTACACACTTAGACATACACGCAACATGAAAGCTTTTCGACTTACAACGTGTTGTTTAGGAAAAACAAGATAATTTCGCACGATGCGGGATTTCCTTAAAACGTGATTTTCTGAAAAATTTTGACGAAAGAAAATTCTCCTTTTGGTTCTCTTTAGATGCTACATGTTAAGACGTACACGCCACAACAATTCTTTTCGAGATACAACGTGTAGTTTTGGAGATACAAGCTAATTTTGTACGATGCGTTATTTCTTCTCGTAAAGAGTTTCCAATGCGTACGTATATGTCTTTACTCTGCAAAACTGTATTTCCTTATGAAGTGGTATTCTTACATATCCTTTCGAGAGAAAACTGTCCTGTGCCTTCTCTTTTGAGGCTACACACTTAGACATACACGCAACATGAAAGCTTTTCGACTTACAACGTGTTGTTTAGGAAAAACAAGATAATTTCGCACGATGCGGGATTTCCTTAAAACGTGATTTTCTGAAAAATTTTGACGAAAGAAAATTCTCCTTTTGGTTCTCTTTAGATGCTACATGTTAAGACGTACACGCCACAACAATTCTTTTCGAGATACAACGTGTAGTTTTGGAGATACAAGCTAATTTTGTACGATGCGTTATTTCTTCTCGTAAAGAGTTTCCAATGCCTACGTATATGTCTTTACTCTGCAAAACTGTATTTCCTTATGAAGTGGTATTCTTACATATCCTTTCGAGAGAAAACTGTCCTGTGCCTTCTCTTTTGAGGCTACACACTTAGACATACACGCAACATGAAAGCTTTTCGACTTACAACGTGTTGTTTAGGAAAAACAAGATAATTTCGCACGATGCGGGATTTCCTTAAAACGTGATTTTCTGAAAAATTTTGACGAAAGAAAATTCTCCTTTTGGTTCTCTTTAGATGCTACATGTTAAGACGTACACGCCACAACAATTCTTTTCGAGATACAACGTGTAGTTTTGGAGATACAAGCTAATTTTGTACTATGCGTTATTTCTTCTCGTAAAGAGTTTCCAATGCGTACGTATATGTCTTTACTCTGCAAAACTGTATTTCCTTATGAAGTGGTATTCTTACATATCCTTTCGAGAGAAAACTGTCCTGTGCCTTCTCTTTTGAGGCTACACACTTAGACATACACGCAACATGAAAGCTTTTCGACTTACAACGTGTTGTTTAGGAAAAACAAGATAATTTCGCACGATGCGGGATTTCCTTAAAACGTGATTTTCTGAAAAATTTTGACGAAAGAAAATTCTCCTTTTGGTTCTCTTTAGATGCTACATGTTAAGACGTACACGCCACAACAATTCTTTTCGAGATACAACGTGTAGTTTTGGAGATACAAGCTAATTTTGTACTATGCGTTATTTCTTCTCGTAAAGAGTTTCCAATGCGTACGTATATGTCTTTACTCTGCAAAACTGTATTTCCTTATGAAGTGGTATTCTTACATATCCTTTCGAGAGAAAACTGTCCTGTGCCTTCTCTTTTGAGGCTACACACTTAGACATACACGCAACATGAAAGCTTTTCGACTTACAACGTGTTGTTTAGGAAAAACAAGATAATTTCGCACGATGCGGGATTTCCTTAAAACGTGATTTTCTGAAAAATTTTGACGAAAGAAAATTCTCCTTTTGGTTCTCTTTAGATGCTACATGTTAAGACGTACACGCCACAACAATTCTTTTCGAGATACAACGTGTAGTTTTGGAGATACAAGCTAATTTTGTACTATGCGTTATTTCTTCTCGTAAAGAGTTTCCAATGCGTACGTATATGTCTTTACTCTGCAAAACTGTATTTCCTTATGAAGTGGTATTCTTACATATCCTTTCGAGAGAAAACTGTCCTGTGCCTTCTCTTTTGAGGCTACACACTTAGACATACACGCAACATGAAAGCTTTTCGACTTACAACGTGTTGTTTAGGAAAAACAAGATAATTTCGCACGATGCGGGATTTCCTTAAAACGTGATTTTCTGAAAAATTTTGACGAAAGAAAATTCTCCTTTTGGTTCTCTTTAGATGCTACATGTTAAGACGTACACGCCACAACAATTCTTTTCGAGATACAACGTGTAGTTTTGGAGATACAAGCTAATTTTGTACGATGCGTTATTTCTTCTCGTAAAGAGTTTCCAATGCGTACGTATATGTCTTTACTCTGCAAAACTGTATTTCCTTATGAAGTGGTATTCTTACATATCCTTTCGAGAGAAAACTGTCCTGTGCCTTCTCTTTTGAGGCTACACACTTAGACATACACGCAACATGAAAGCTTTTCGACTTACAACGTGTTGTTTAGGAAAAACAAGATAATTTCGCACGATGCGGGATTTCCTTAAAACGTGATTTTCTGAAAAATTTTGACGAAAGAAAATTCTACTTTTGGTTCTCTTTAGATGCTACATGTTAAGACGTACACGCCACAACAATTCTTTTCGAGATACAACGTGTAGTTTTGGAGATACAAGCTAATTTTGTACTATGCGTTATTTCTTCTCGTAAAGAGTTTCCACTGCGTACGTATATGTCTTTACTCTGCAAAACTGTATTTCCTTATGAAGTGGTATTCTTACATATCCTTTCGAGAGAAAACTGTCCTGTGCCTTCTCTTTTGAGGCTACACACTTAGACATACACGCAACATGAAAGCTTTGCGACTTACAACGTGTTGTTTAGGAAAAACAAGATAATTTCGCACGATGCGGGATTTCCTTAAAACGTGATTTTCTGAAAAATTTTGACGAAAGAAAATTCTCCTTTTGGTTCTCTTTAGATGCTACATGTTAAGACGTACACGCCACAACAATTCTTTTCGAGATACAACGTGTAGTTTTGGAGATACAAGCTAATTTTGTACTATGCGTTATTTCTTCTCGTAAAGAGTTTCCAATGCGTACGTATATGTCTTTACTCTGCAAAACTGTATTTCCTTATGAAGTGGTATTCTTACATATCCTTTCGAGAGAAAACTGTCCTGTGCCTTCTCTTTTGAGGCTACACACTTAGACATACACGCAACATGAAAGCTTTTCGACTTACAACGTGTTGTTTAGGAAAAACAAGATAATTTCGCACGATGCGGGATTTCCTTAAAACGTGATTTTCTGAAAAATTTTGACGAAAGAAAATTCTCCTTTTGGTTCTCTTTAGATGCTACATGTTAAGACGTACACGCCACAACAATTCTTTTCGAGATACAACGTGTAGTTTTGGAGATACAAGCTAATTTTGTACGATGCGTTATTTCTTCTCGTAAAGAGTTTCCAATGCGTACGTATATGTCTTTACTCTGCAAAACTGTATTTCCTTATGAAGTGGTATTCTTACATATCCTTTCGAGAGAAAACTGTCCTGTGCCTTCTCTTTTGAGGCTACACACTTAGACATACACGCAACATGAAAGCTTTTCGACTTACAACGTGTTGTTTAGGAAAAACAAGATAATTTCGCACGATGCGGGATTTCCTTAAAACGTGATTTTCTGAAAAATTTTGACGAAAGAAAATTCTCCTTTTGGTTCTCTTTAGATGCTACATGTTAAGACGTACACGCCACAACAATTCTTTTCGAGATACAACGTGTAGTTTTGGAGATACAAGCTAATTTTGTACGATGCGTTATTTCTTCTCGTAAAGAGTTTCCAATGCCTACGTATATGTCTTTACTCTGCAAAACTGTATTTCCTTATGAAGTGGTATTCTTACATATCCTTTCGAGAGAAAACTGTCCTGTGCCTTCTCTTTTGAGGCTACACACTTAGACATACACGCAACATGAAAGCTTTTCGACTTACAACGTGTTGTTTAGGAAAAACAAGATAATTTCGCACGATGCGGGATTTCCTTAAAACGTGATTTTCTGAAAAATTTTGACGAAAGAAAATTCTCCTTTTGGTTCTCTTTAGATGCTACATGTTAAGACGTACACGCCACAACAATTCTTTTCGAGATACAACGTGTAGTTTTGGAGATACAAGCTAATTTTGTACTATGCGTTATTTCTTCTCGTAAAGAGTTTCCAATGCGTACGTATATGTCTTTACTCTGCAAAACTGTATTTCCTTATGAAGTGGTATTCTTACATATCCTTTCGAGAGAAAACTGTCCTGTGCCTTCTCTTTTGAGGCTACACACTTAGACATACACGCAACATGAAAGCTTTTCGACTTACAACGTGTTGTTTAGGAAAAACAAGATAATTTCGCACGATGCGGGATTTCCTTAAAACGTGATTTTCTGAAAAATTTTGACGAAAGAAAATTCTCCTTTTGGTTCTCTTTAGATGCTACATGTTAAGACGTACACGCCACAACAATTCTTTTCGAGATACAACGTGTAGTTTTGGAGATACAAGCTAATTTTGTACGATGCGTTATTTCTTCTCGTAAAGAGTTTCCAATGCGTACGTATATGTCTTTACTCTGCAAAACTGTATTTCCTTATGAAGTGGTATTCTTACATATCCTTTCGAGAGAAAACTGTCCTGTGCCTTCTCTTTTGAGGCTACACACTTAGACATACACGCAACATGAAAGCTTTTCGACTTACAACGTGTTGTTTAGGAAAAACAAGATAATTTCGCACGATGCGGGATTTCCTTAAAACGTGATTTTCTGAAAAATTTTGACGAAAGAAAATTCTCCTTTTGGTTCTCTTTAGATGCTACATGTTAAGACGTACACGCCACAACAATTCTTTTCGAGATACAACGTGTAGTTTTGGAGATACAAGCTAATTTTGTACGATGCGTTATTTCTTCTCGTAAAGAGTTTCCAATGCCTACGTATATGTCTTTACTCTGCAAAACTGTATTTCCTTATGAAGTGGTATTCTTACATATCCTTTCGAGAGAAAACTGTCCTGTGCCTTCTCTTTTGAGGCTACACACTTAGACATACACGCAACATGAAAGCTTTTCGACTTACAACGTGTTGTTTAGGAAAAACAAGATAATTTCGCACGATGCGGGATTTCCTTAAAACGTGATTTTCTGAAAAATTTTGACGAAAGAAAATTCTCCTTTTGGTTCTCTTTAGATGCTACATGTTAAGACGTACACGCCACAACAATTCTTTTCGAGATACAACGTGTAGTTTTGGAGATACAAGCTAATTTTGTACGATGCGTTATTTCTTCTCGTAAAGAGTTTCCAATGCGTACGTATATGTCTTTACTCTGCAAAACTGTATTTCCTTATGAAGTGGTATTCTTACATATCCTTTCGAGAGAAAACTGTCCTGTGCCTTCTCTTTTGAGGCTACACACTTAGACATACACGCAACATGAAAGCTTTTCGACTTACAACGTGTTGTTTAGGAAAAACAAGATAATTTCGCACGATGCGGGATTTCCTTAAAACGTGATTTTCTGAAAAATTTTGATGAAAGAAAATTCTCCTTTTGGTTCTCTTTAGATGCTACATGTTAAGACGTACACGCCACAACAATTCTTTTCGAGATACAACGTGTAGTTTTGGAGATACAAGCTAATTTTGTACGATGCGTTATTTCTTCTCGTAAAGAGTTTCCAATGCGTACGTATATGTCTTTACTCTGCAAAACTGTATTTCCTTATGAAGTGGTATTCTTACATATCCTTTCGAGAGAAAACTGTCCTGTGCCTTCTCTTTTGAGGCTACACACTTAGACATACACGCAACATGAAAGCTTTTCGACTTACAACGTGTTGTTTAGGAAAACCAAGATAATTTCGCACGATGCGGGATTTCCTTAAAACGTGATTTTCTGAAAAATTTTGACGAAAGAAAATTCTCCTTTTGGTTCTCTTTAGATGCTACATGTTAAGACGTACACGCCACAACAATTCTTTTCGAGATACAACGTGTAGTTTTGGAGATACAAGCTAATTTTGTACGATGCGTTATTTCTTCTCGTAAAGAGTTTCCAATGCGTACGTATATGTCTTTACTCTGCAAAACTGTATTTCCTTATGAAGTGGTATTCTTACATATCCTTTCGAGAGAAAACTGTCCTGTGCCTTCTCTTTTGAGGCTACACACTTAGACATACACGCAACATGAAAGCTTTTCGACTTACAACGTGTTGTTTAGGAAAAACAAGATAATTTCGCACGATGCGGGATTTCCTTAAAACGTGATTTTCTGAAAAATTTTGACGAAAGAAAATTCTCCTTTTGGTTCTCTTTAGATGCTACTTGTTAAGACGTACACGCCACAACAATTCTTTTCGAGATACAACGTGTAGTTTTGGAGATACAAGCTAATTTTGTACGATGCGTTATTTCTTCTCGTAAAGAGTTTCCAATGCGTACGTATATGTCTTTACTCTGCAAAACTGTATTTCCTTATGAAGTGGTATTCTTACATATCCTTTCGAGAGAAAACTGTCCTGTGCCTTCTCTTTTGAGGCTACACACTTAGACATACACGCAACATGAAAGCTTTTCGACTTACAACGTGTTGTTTAGGAAAAACAAGATAATTTCGCACGATGCGGGATTTCCTTAAAACGTGATTTTCTGAAAAATTTTGACGAAAGAAAATTCTCCTTTTGGTTCTCTTTAGATGCTACATGTTAAGACGTACACGCCACAACAATTCTTTTCGAGATACAACGTGTAGTTTTGGAGATACAAGCTAATTTTGTACGATGCGTTATTTCTTCTCGTAAAGAGTTTCCAATGCGTACGTATATGTCTTTACTCTGCAAAACTGTATTTCCTTATGAAGTGGTATTCTTACATATCCTTCGAGAGAAAACTGTCCTGTGCCTTCTCTTTTGAGGCTACACACTTAGACATACACGCAACATGAAAGCTTTTTCGACTTACAACGTGTTGTTTAGGAAAAACAAGATAATTTCTCACGATGCGGGATTTCCTTAAAACGTGATTTTCTGAAAAATTTTGACGAAAGAAAATTCTCCTTTTGGTTCTCTTTAGATGCTACATGTTAAGACGTACACGCCACAACAATTCTTTTCGAGATACAACGTGTAGTTTTGGAGATACAAGCTAATTTTGTACGATGCGTTATTTCTTCTCGTAAAGAGTTTCCAATGCGTACGTATATATCTTTACTCTGCAAAACTGTATTTCCTTATGAAGTGGTATTCTTACATATCCTTTCGAGAGAAAACTGTCCTGTGCCTTCTCTTTTGAGGCTACACACTTAGACATACACGCAACATGAAAGCTTTTCGACTTACAACGTGTTGTTTAGGAAAAACAAGATAATTTCGCACGATGCGGGATTTCCTTAAAACGTGATTTTCTGAAAAATTTTGACGAAAGAAAATTCTCCTTTTGGTTCTCTTTAGATGCTACATGTTAAGACGTACACGCCACAACAATTCTTTTCGAGATACAACGTGTAGTTTTGGAGATACAAGCTAATTTTGTACGATGCGTTATTTCTTCTCGTAAAGAGTTTCCAATGCGTACGTATATGTCTTTACTCTGCAAAACTGTATTTCCTTATGAAGTGGTATTCTTACATATCCTTTCGAGAGAAAACTGTCCTGTGCCTTCTCTTTTGAGGCTACACACTTAGACATACACGCAACATGAAAGCTTTTCGACTTACAACGTGTTGTTTAGGAAAAACAAGATAATTTCGCACGATGCGGGATTTCCTTAAAACGTGATTTTCTGAAAAATTTTGACGAAAGAAAATTCTCCTTTTCGTTCTCTTTAGATGCTACATGTTAAGACGTACACGCCACAACAATTCTTTTCGAGATACAACGTGTAGTTTTGGAGATACAAGCTAATTTTGTACGATGCGTTATTTCTTCTCGTAAAGAGTTTCCAATGCGTACGTATATGTCTTTACTCTGCAAAACTGTATTTCCTTATGAAGTGGTATTCTTACATATCCTTTCGAGAGAAAACTGTCCTGTGCCTTCTCTTTTGAGGCTACACACTTAGACATACACGCAACATGAAAGCTTTTCGACTTACAACGTGTTGTTTAGGAAAAACAAGATAATTTCGCACGATGCGGGATTTCCTTAAAACGTGATTTTCTGAAAAATTTTGACCAAAGAAAATTCTCCTTTTGGTTCTCTTTAGATGCTACATGTTAAGACGTACACGCCACAACAATTCTTTTCGAGATACAACGTGTAGTTTTGGAGATACAAGCTAATTTTGTACGATGCGTTATTTCTTCTCGTAAAGAGTTTCCAATGCGTACGTATATGTCTTTACTCTGCAAAACTGTATTTCCTTATGAAGTTGTATTCTTACATATCCTTTCGAGAGAAAACTGTCCTGTGCCTTCTCTTTTGAGGCTACACACTTAGACATACACGCAACATGAAAGCTTGTCGACTTACAACGCGTTGTTTAGGAAAAACAAGATAATTTCGCACGATGCGGGATTTCCTTAAAACGTGATTTTCTGAAAAATTTTGACCAAAGAAAATTCTCCTTTTGGTTCTCTTTAGATGCTACATGTTAAGACGTACACGCCACAACAATTCTTTTCGAGATACAACGTGTAGTTTTGGAGATACAAGCTAATTTTGTACGATGCGTTATTTCTTCTCGTAAAGAGTTTCCAATGCGTACGTATATGTCTTTACTCTGCAAAACTGTATTTCCTTATGAAGTGGTATTCTTACATATCCTTTCGAGAGAAAACTGTCCTGTGCCTTCTCTTTTGAGGCTACACACTTAGACATACACGCAACATGAAAGCTTTTCGACTTACAACGTGTTGTTTAGGAAAAACAAGATAATTTCGCACGATGCGGGATTTCCTTAAAACGTGATTTTCTGAAAAATTTTGACGAAAGAAAATTCTCCTTTTGGTTCTCTTTAGATGCTACATGTTAAGACGTACACGCCACAACAATTCTTTTCGAGATACAACGTGTAGTTTTGGAGATACAAGCTAATTTTGTACGATGCGTTATTTCTTCTCGTAAAGAGTTTCCAATGCGTACGTATATGTCTTTACTCTGCAAAACTGTATTTCCTTATGAAGTGGTATTCTTACATATCCTTTCGAGAGAAAACTGTCCTGTGCCTTCTCTTTTGAGGCTACACACTTAGACATACACGCAACATGAAAGCTTTTCGACTTACAACGTGTTGTTTAGGAAAAACAAGATAATTTCGCACGATGCGGGATTTCCTTAAAACGTGATTTTCTGAAAAATTTTGACGAAAGAAAATTCTCCTTTCGGTTCTCTTTAGATGCTACATGTTAAGACGTACACGCCACAACAATTCTTTTCGAGATACAACGTGTAGTTTTGGAGATACAAGCTAATTTTGTACGATGCGTTATTTCTTCTCGTAAAGAGTTTCCAATGAGTACGTATATGTCTTTACTCTGCAAAACTGTATTTCCTTATGAAGTGGTATTCTTACATATCCTTTCGAGAGAAAACTGTCCTGTGCCTTCTCTTTTGAGGCTACACACTTAGACATACACGCAACATGAAAGCTTTTCGACTTACAACGTGTTGTTTAGGAAAAACAAGATAATTTCGCACGATGCGGGATTTCCTTAAAACGTGATTTTCTGAAAAATTTTGACGAAAGAAAATTCTCCTTTCGGTTCTCTTTAGATGCTACATATTAAGACGTACACGCCACAACAATTCTTTTCGAGATACAACGTGTAGTTTTGGAGATACAAGCTAATTTTGTACGATGCGTTATTTCTTCTCGTAAAGAGTTTCCAATGCGTACGTATATGTCTTTACTCTGGAAAACTGTATTTCCTTATGAAGTGGTATTCTTACATATCCTTTCGAGAGAAAACTGTCCTGTGCCTTCTCTTTTGAGGCTACACACTTAGACATACACGCAACATGAAAGCTTTTCGACTTAAAACGTGTTGTTTAGGAAAAACAAGATAATTTCGCACGATGCGGGATTTCCTTAAAACGTGATTTTCTGAAAAATTTTGACGAAAGAAAATTCTCCTTTCGGTTCTCTTTAGATGCTACATGTTAAGACGTACACGCCACAACAATTCTTTTCGAGATACAACGTGTAGTTTTGGAGATACAAGCTAATTTTGTACGATGCGTTATTTCTTCTCGTAAAGAGTTTCCAATGCGTACGTATATGTCTTTACTCTGCAAAACTGTATTTCCTTATGAAGTGGTATTCTTACATATCCTTTCGAGAGAAAACTGTCCTGTGCCTTCTCTTTTGAGGCTACACACTTAGACATACACGCAACATGAAAGCTTTTCGACTTACAACGTGTTGTTTAGGAAAAACAAGATAATTTCGCACGATGCGGGATTTCCTTAAAACGTGATTTTCTGAAAAATTTTGACGAAAGAAAATTCTCCTTTTGGTTCTCTTTAGATGCTACATGTTACGATGTACACGCCACAACAATTCTTTTCGAGATACAACGTGTAGTTTTGGAGATACAAGCTAATTTTGTACGATGCGTTATTTCTTCTCGTAAAGAGTTTCCAATGCGTACGTATATATCTTTACTCTGCAAAACTGTATTTCCTTATGAAGTGGTATTCTTACATATCCTTTCGAGAGAAAACTGTCCTGTGCCTTCTCTTTTGAGGCTACACACTTAGACATACACGCAACATGAAAGCTTTTCGACTTACAACGTGTTGTTTAGGAAAAACAAGATAATTTCGCACGATGCGGGATTTCCTTAAAACGTGATTTTCTGAAAAATTTTGACGAAAGAAAATTCTCCTTTTGGTTCTCTTTAGATGCTACATGTTAAGACGTACACGCCACAACAATTCTTTTCGAGATACAACGTGTAGTTTTGGAGATACAAGCTAATTTTGTACGATGCGTTATTTCTTCTCGTAAAGAGTTTCCAATGAGTACGTATATGTCTTTACTCTGCAAAACTGTATTTCCTTATGAAGTGGTATTCTTACATATCCTTTCGAGAGAAAACTGTCCTGTGCCTTCTCTTTTGAGGCTACACACTTAGACATACACGCAACATGAAAGCTTTTCGACTTACAACGCGTTGTTTAGGAAAAACAAGATAATTTCGCACGATGCGGGATTTCCTTAAAACGTGATTTTCTGAAAAATTTTGACGAAAGAAAATTCTCCTTTTGGTTCTCTTTAGATGCTACATGTTAAGACGTACACGCCACAACAATTCTTTTCGAGATACAACGTGTAGTTTTGGAGATACAAGCTAATTTTGTACGATGCGTTATTTCTTCTCGTAAAGAGTTTCCAATGCGTACGTATATGTCTTTACTCTGCAAAACTGTATTTCCTTATGAAGTGGTATTCTTACATATCCTTTCGAGAGAAAACTGTCCTGTGCCTTCTCTTTTGAGGCTACACACTTAGACATACACGCAACATGAAAGCTTTTCGACTTACAACGTGTTGTTTAGGAAAAACAAGATAATTTCGCACGATGCGGGATTTCCTTAAAACGTGATTTTCTGAAAAATTTTGACGAAAGAAAATTCTCCTTTTGGTTCTCTTTAGATGCTACATGTTAAGACGTACACGCCACAACAATTCTTTTCGAGATACAACGTGTAGTTTTGGAGATACAAGCTAATTTTGTACGATGCGTTATTTCTTCTCGTAAAGAGTTTCCAATGCGTACGTATATGTCTTTACTCTGCAAAACTGTATTTCCTTATGAAGTGGTATTCTTACATATCCTTTCGAGAGAAAACTGTCCTGTGCCTTCTCTTTTGAGGCTACACACTTAGACATACACGCAACATGAAAGCTTTTCGACTTACAACGTGTTGTTTAGGAAAAACAAGATAATTTCGCACGATGCGGGATTTCCTTAAAACGTGATTTTCTGAAAAATTTTGACCAAAGAAAATTCTCCTTTTGGTTCTCTTTAGATGCTACATGTTAAGACGTACACGCCACAACAATTCTTTTCGAGATACAACGTGTAGTTTTGGAGATACAAGCTAATTTTGTACGATGCGTTATTTCTTCTCGTAAAGAGTTTCCAATGCGTACGTATATGTCTTTACTCTGCAAAACTGTATTTCCTTATGAAGTGGTATTCTTACATATCCTTTCGAGAGAAAACTGTCCTGTGCCTTCTCTTTTGAGGCTACACACTTAGACATACACGCAACATGAAAGCTTTTCGACTTACAACGTGTTGTTTAGGAAAAACAAGATAATTTCGCACGATGCGGGATTTCCTTAAAACGTGATTTTCTGAAAAATTTTGACGAAAGAAAATTCTCCTTTCGGTTCTCTTTAGATGCTACATGTTAAGACGTACACGCCACAACAATTCTTTTCGAGATACAACGTGTAGTTTTGGAGATACAAGCTAATTTTGTACGATGCGTTATTTCTTCTCGTAAAGAGTTTCCAATGAGTACGTATATGTCTTTACTCTGCAAAACTGTATTTCCTTATGAAGTGGTATTCTTACATATCCTTTCGAGAGAAAACTGTCCTGTGCCTTCTCTTTTGAGGCTACACACTTAGACATACACGCAACATGAAAGCTTTTCGACTTACAACGTGTTGTTTAGGAAAAACAAGATAATTTCGCACGATGCGGGATTTCCTTAAAACGTGATTTTCTGAAAAATTTTGACGAAAGAAAATTCTCCTTTCGGTTCTCTTTAGATGCTACATATTAAGACGTACACGCCACAACAATTCTTTTCGAGATACAACGTGTAGTTTTGGAGATACAAGCTAATTTTGTACGATGCGTTATTTCTTCTCGTAAAGAGTTTCCAATGCGTACGTATATGTCTTTACTCTGCAAAACTGTATTTCCTTATGAAGTGGTATTCTTACATATCCTTTCGAGAGAAAACTGTCCTGTGCCTTCTCTTTTGAGGCTACACACTTAGACATACACGCAACATGAAAGCTTTTCGACTTACAACGTGTTGTTTAGGAAAAACAAGATAATTTCGCACGATGCGGGATTTCCTTAAAACGTGATTTTCTGAAAAATTTTGACGAAAGAAAATTCTCCTTTTGGTTCTCTTTAGATGCTACATGTTAAGACGTACACGCCACAACAATTCTTTTCGAGATACAACGTGTAGTTTTGGAGATACAAGCTAATTTTGTACGATGCGTTATTTCTTCTCGTAAAGAGTTTCCAATGCGTACGTATATGTCTTTACTCTGCAAAACTGTATTTCCTTATGAAGTGGTATTCTTACATATCCTTTCGAGAGAAAACTGTCCTGTGCCTTCTCTTTTGAGGCTACACACTTAGACATACACGCAACATGAAAGCTTTTCGACTTACAACGTGTTGTTTAGGAAAAACAAGATAATTTCGCACGATGCGGGATTTCCTTAAAACGTGATTTTCTGAAAAATTTTGACGAAAGAAAATTCTCCTTTTGGTTCTCTTTAGATGCTACATGTTAAGACGTACACGCCACAACAATTCTTTTCGAGATACAACGTGTAGTTTTGGAGATACAAGCTAATTTTGTACGATGCGTTATTTCTTCTCGTAAAGAGTTTCCAATGCGTACGTATATATCTTTACTCTGCAAAACTGTATTTCCTTATGAAGTGGTATTCTTACATATCCTTTCGAGAGAAAACTGTCCTGTGCCTTCTCTTTTGAGGCTACACACTTAGACATACACGCAACATGAAAGCTTTTCGACTTACAACGTGTTGTTTAGGAAAAACAAGATAATTTCGCACGATGCGGGATTTCCTTAAAACGTGATTTTCTGAAAAATTTTGACCAAAGAAAATTCTCCTTTTGGTTCTCTTTAGATGCTACATGTTAAGACGTACACGCCACAACAATTCTTTTCGAGATACAACGTGTAGTTTTGGAGATACAAGCTAATTTTGTACGATGCGTTATTTCTTCTCGTAAAGAGTTTCCAATGCGTACGTATATGTCTTTACTCTGCAAAACTGTATTTCCTTATGAAGTGGTATTCTTACATATCCTTTCGAGAGAAAACTGTCCTGTGCCTTCTCTTTTGAGGCTACACACTTAGACATACACGCAACATGAAAGCTTTTCGACTTACAACGCGTTGTTTAGGAAAAACAAGATAATTTCGCACGATGCGGGATTTCCTTAAAACGTGATTTTCTGAAAAATTTTGACGAAAGAAAATTCTCCTTTTGGTTCTCTTTAGATGCTACATGTTAAGACGTACACGCCACAACAATTCTTTTCGAGATACAACGTGTAGTTTTGGAGATACAAGCTAATTTTGTACGATGCGTTATTTCTTCTCGTAAAGAGTTTCCAATGCGTACGTATATGTCTTTACTCTGCAAAACTGTATTTCCTTATGAAGTGGTATTCTTACATATCCTTTCGAGAGAAAACTGTCCTGTGCCTTCTCTTTTGAGGCTACACACTTAGACATACACGCAACATGAAAGCTTTTCGACTTACAACGTGTTGTTTAGGAAAAACAAGATAATTTCGCACGATGCGGGATTTCCTTAAAACGTGATTTTCTGAAAAATTTTGACGAAAGAAAATTCTCCTTTTGGTTCTCTTTAGATGCTACATGTTAAGACGTACACGCCACAACAATTCTTTTCGAGATACAACGTGTAGTTTTGGAGATACAAGCTAATTTTGTACGATGCGTTATTTCTTCTCGTAAAGAGTTTCCAATGCGTACGTATATGTCTTTACTCTGCAAAACTGTATTTCCTTATGAAGTGGTATTCTTACATATCCTTTCGAGAGAAAACTGTCCTGTGCCTTCTCTTTTGAGGCTACACACTTAGACATACACGCAACATGAAAGCTTTTCGACTTACAACGTGTTGTTTAGGAAAAACAAGATAATTTCGCACGATGCGGGATTTCCTTAAAACGTGATTTTCTGAAAAATTTTGACGAAAGAAAATTCTCCTTTTGGTTCTCTTTAGATGCTACATGTTAAGACGTACACGCCACAACAATTCTTTTCGAGATACAACGTGTAGTTTTGGAGATACAAGCTAATTTTGTACGATGCGTTATTTCTTCTCGTAAAGAGTTTCCAATGCGTACGTATATATCTTTACTCTGCAAAACTGTATTTCCTTATGAAGTGGTATTCTTACATATCCTTTCGAGAGAAAACTGTCCTGTGCCTTCTCTTTTGAGGCTACACACTTAGACATACACGCAACATGAAAGCTTTTCGACTTACAACGTGTTGTTTAGGAAAAACAAGATAATTTCGCACGATGCGGGATTTCCTTAATACGTGATTTTCTGAAAAATTTTGACGAAAGAAAATTCTCCTTTTGGTTCTCTTTAGATGCTACATGTTAAGACGTACACGCCACAACAATTCTTTTCGAGATACAACGTGTAGTTTTGGAGATACAAGCTAATTTTGTACGATGCGTTATTTCTTCTCGTAAAGAGTTTCCAATGCGTACGTATATGTCTTTACTCTGCAAAACTGTATTTCCTTATGAAGTGGTATTCTTACATATCCTTTCGAGAGAAAACTGTCCTGTGCCTTCTCTTTTGAGGCTACACACTTAGACATACACGCAACATGAAAGCTTTTCGACTTACAACGTGTTGTTTAGGAAAAACAAGATAATTTCGCACGATGCGGGATTTCCTTAAAACGTGATTTTCTGAAAAATTTTGACGAAAGAAAATTCTCCTTTTGGTTCTCTTTAGATGCTACATGTTAAGACGTACACGCCACAACAATTCTTTTCGAGATACAACGTGTAGTTTTGGAGATACAAGCTAATTTTGTACGATGCGTTATTTCTTCTCGTAAAGAGTTTCCAATGCGTACGTATATGTCTTTACTCTGCAAAACTGTATTTCCTTATGAAGTGGTATTCTTACATATCCTTTCGAGAGAAAACTGTCCTGTGCCTTCTCTTTTGAGGCTACACACTTAGACATACACGCAACATGAAAGCTTTTCGACTTACAACGTGTTGTTTAGGAAAAACAAGATAATTTCGCACGATGCGGGATTTCCTTAAAACGTGATTTTCTGAAAAATTTTGACGAAAGAAAATTCTCCTTTTGGTTCTCTTTAGATGCTACATGTTAAGACGTACACGCCACAACAATTCTTTTCGAGATACAACGTGTAGTTTTGGAGATACAAGCTAATTTTTTACGATGCGTTATTTCTTCTCGTAAAGAGTTTCCAATGCGTACGTATATGTCTTTACTCTGCAAAACTGTATTTCCTTATGAAGTGGTATTCTTACATATCCTTTCGAGAGAAAACTGTCCTGTGCCTTCTCTTTTGAGGCTACACACTTAGACATACACGCAACATGAAAGCTTTTCGACTTACAACGTGTTGTTTAGGAAAAACAAGATAATTTCGCACGATGCGGGATTTCCTTAAAACGTGATTTTCTGAAAAATTTTGACGAAAGAAAATTCTCCTTTTGGTTCTCTTTAGATGCTACATGTTAAGACGTACACGCCACAACAATTCTTTTCGAGATACAACGTGTAGTTTTGGAGATACAAGCTAATTTTGTACGATGCGTTATTTCTTCTCGTAAAGAGTTTCCAATGCGTACGTATATGTCTTTACTCTGCAAAACTGTATTTCCTTATGAAGTGGTATTCTTACATATCCTTTCGAGAGAAAACTGTCCTGTGCCTTCTCTTTTGAGGCTACACACTTAGACATACACGCAACATGAAAGCTTTTCGACTTACAACGTGTTGTTTAGGAAAAACAAGATAATTTCGCACGATGCGGGATTTCCTTAAAACGTGATTTTCTGAAAAATTTTGACGAAAGAAAATTCTCCTTTTGGTTCTCTTTAGATGCTACATGTTAAGACGTACACGCCACAACAATTCTTTTCGAGATACAACGTGTAGTTTTGGAGATACAAGCTAATTTTGTACGATGCGTTATTTCTTCTCGTAAAGAGTTTCCAATGCGTACGTATATATCTTTACTCTGCAAAACTGTATTTCCTTATGAAGTGGTATTCTTACATATCCTTTCGAGAGAAAACTGTCCTGTGCCTTCTCTTTTGAGGCTACACACTTAGACATACACGCAACATGAAAGCTTTTCGACTTACAACGTGTTGTTTAGGAAAAACAAGATAATTTCGCACGATGCGGGATTTCCTTAAAACGTGATTTTCTGAAAAATTTTGACGAAAGAAAATTCTCCTTTTGGTTCTCTTTAGATGCTACATGTTAAGACGTACACGCCACAACAATTCTTTTCGAGATACAACGTGTAGTTTTGGAGATACAAGCTAATTTTTTACGATGCGTTATTTCTTCTCGTAAAGAGTTTCCAATGCGTACGTATATGTCTTTACTCTGCAAAACTGTATTTCCTTATGAAGTGGTATTCTTACATATCCTTTCGAGAGAAAACTGTCCTGTGCCTTCTCTTTTGAGGCTACACACTTAGACATACACGCAACATGAAAGCTTTTCGACTTACAACGTGTTGTTTAGGAAAAACAAGATAATTTCGCACGATGCGGGATTTCCTTAAAACGTGATTTTCTGAAAAATTTTGACGAAAGAAAATTCTCCTTTTGGTTCTCTTTAGATGCTACATGTTAAGACGTACACGCCACAACAATTCTTTTCGAGATACAACGTGTAGTTTTGGAGATACAAGCTAATTTTTTACGATGCGTTATTTCTTCTCGTAAAGAGTTTCCAATGCGTACGTATATGTCTTTACTCTGCAAAACTGTATTTCCTTATGAAGTGGTATTCTTACATATCCTTTCGAGAGAAAACTGTCCTGTGCCTTCTCTTTTGAGGCTACACACTTAGACATACACGCAACATGAAAGCTTTTCGACTTACAACGTGTTGTTTAGGAAAAACAAGATAATTTCGCACGATGCGGGATTTCCTTAAAACGTGATTTTCTGAAAAATTTTGACGAAAGAAAATTCTCCTTTTGGTTCTCTTTAGATGCTACATGTTAAGACGTACACGCCACAACAATTCTTTTCGAGATACAACGTGTAGTTTTGGAGATACAAGCTAATTTTTTACGATGCGTTATTTCTTCTCGTAAAGAGTTTCCAATGCGTACGTATATGTCTTTACTCTGCAAAACTGTATTTCCTTATGAAGTGGTATTCTTACATATCCTTTCGAGAGAAAACTGTCCTGTGCCTTCTCTTTTGAGGCTACACACTTAGACATACACGCAACATGAAAGCTTTTCGACTTACAACGTGTTGTTTAGGAAAAACAAGATAATTTCGCACGATGCGGGATTTCCTTAAAACGTGATTTTCTGAAAAATTTTGACGAAAGAAAATTCTCCTTTTGGTTCTCTTTAGATGCTACATGTTAAGACGTACACGCCACAACAATTCTTTTCGAGATACAACGTGTAGTTTTGGAGATACAAGCTAATTTTGTACGATGCGTTATTTCTTCTCGTAAAGAGTTTCCAATGCGTACGTATATGTCTTTACTCTGCAAAACTGTATTTCCTTATGAAGTGGTATTCTTACATATCCTTTCGAGAGAAAACTGTCCTGTGCCTTCTCTTTTGAGGCTACACACTTAGACATACACGCAACATGAAAGCTTTTCGACTTACAACGCGTTGTTTAGGAAAAACAAGATAATTTCGCACGATGCGGGATTTCCTTAAAACGTGATTTTCTGAAAAATTTTGACGAAAGAAAATTCTCCTTTTGGTTCTCTTTAGATGCTACATGTTAAGACGTACACGCCACAACAATTCTTTTCGAGATACAACGTGTAGTTTTGGAGATACAAGCTAATTTTGTACGATGCGTTATTTCTTCTCGTAAAGAGTTTCCAATGCGTACGTATATGTCTTTACTCTGCAAAACTGTATTTCCTTATGAAGTGGTATTCTTACATATCCTTTCGAGAGAAAACTGTCCTGTGCCTTCTCTTTTGAGGCTACACACTTAGACATACACGCAACATGAAAGCTTTTCGACTTACAACGCGTTGTTTAGGAAAAACAAGATAATTTCGCACGATGCGGGATTTCCTTAAAACGTGATTTTCTGAAAAATTTTGACGAAAGAAAATTCTCCTTTTGGTTCTCTTTAGATGCTACATGTTAAGACGTACACGCCACAACAATTCTTTTCGAGATACAACGTGTAGTTTTGGAGATACAAGCTAATTTTGTACGATGCGTTATTTCTTCTCGTAAAGAGTTTCCAATGCGTACGTATATGTCTTTACTCTGCAAAACTGTATTTCCTTATGAAGTGGTATTCTTACATATCCTTTCGAGAGAAAACTGTCCTGTGCCTTCTCTTTTGAGGCTACACACTTAGACATACACGCAACATGAAAGCTTTTCGACTTACAACGTGTTGTTTAGGAAAAACAAGATAATTTCGCACGATGCGGGATTTCCTTAAAACGTGATTTTCTGAAAAATTTTGACGAAAGAAAATTCTCCTTTTGGTTCTCTTTAGATGCTACATGTTAAGACGTACACGCCACAACAATTCTTTTCGAGATACAACGTGTAGTTTTGGAGATACAAGCTAATTTTGTACGATGCGTTATTTCTTCTCGTAAAGAGTTTCCAATGCGTACGTATATGTCTTTACTCTGCAAAACTGTATTTCCTTATGAAGTGGTATTCTTACATATCCTTTCGAGAGAAAACTGTCCTGTGCCTTCTCTTTTGAGGCTACACACTTAGACATACACGCAACATGAAAGCTTTTCGACTTACAACGTGTTGTTTAGGAAAAACAAGATAATTTCGCACGATGCGGGATTTCCTTAAAACGTGATTTTCTGAAAAATTTTGACGAAAGAAAATTCTCCTTTTGGTTCTCTTTAGATGCTACATGTTAAGACGTACACGCCACAACAATTCTTTTCGAGATACAACGTGTAGTTTTGGAGATACAAGCTAATTTTGTACGATGCGTTATTTCTTCTCGTAAAGAGTTTCCAATGCGTACGTATATGTCTTTACTCTGCAAAACTGTATTTCCTTATGAAGTGGTATTCTTACATATCCTTTCGAGAGAAAACTGTCCTGTGCCTTCTCTTTTGAGGCTACACACTTAGACATACACGCAACATGAAAGCTTTTCGACTTACAACGCGTTGTTTAGGAAAAACAAGATAATTTCGCACGATGCGGGATTTCCTTAAAACGTGATTTTCTGAAAAATTTTGACGAAAGAAAATTCTCCTTTTGGTTCTCTTTAGATGCTACATGTTAAGACGTACACGCCACAACAATTCTTTTCGAGATACAACGTGTAGTTTTGGAGATACAAGCTAATTTTGTACGATGCGTTATTTCTTCTCGTAAAGAGTTTCCAATGCGTACGTATATGTCTTTACTCTGCAAAACTGTATTTCCTTATGAAGTGGTATTCTTACATATCCTTTCGAGAGAAAACTGTCCTGTGCCTTCTCTTTTGAGGCTACACACTTAGACATACACGCAACATGAAAGCTTTTCGACTTACAACGCGTTGTTTAGGAAAAACAAGATAATTTCGCACGATGCGGGATTTCCTTAAAACGTGATTTTCTGAAAAATTTTGACGAAAGAAAATTCTCCTTTTGGTTCTCTTTAGATGCTACATGTTAAGACGTACACGCCACAACAATTCTTTTCGAGATACAACGTGTAGTTTTGGAGATACAAGCTAATTTTGTACGATGCGTTATTTCTTCTCGTAAAGAGTTTCCAATGCGTACGTATATGTCTTTACTCTGCAAAACTGTATTTCCTTATGAAGTGGTATTCTTACATATCCTTTCGAGAGAAAACTGTCCTGTGCCTTCTCTTTTGAGGCTACACACTTAGACATACACGCAACATGAAAGCTTTTCGACTTACAACGTGTTGTTTAGGAAAAACAAGATAATTTCGCACGATGCGGGATTTCCTTAAAACGTGATTTTCTGAAAAATTTTGACGAAAGAAAATTCTCCTTTTGGTTCTCTTTAGATGCTACATGTTAAGACGTACACGCCACAACAATTCTTTTCGAGATACAACGTGTAGTTTTGGAGATACAAGCTAATTTTGTACGATGCGTTATTTCTTCTCGTAAAGAGTTTCCAATGCGTACGTATATATCTTTACTCTGCAAAACTGTATTTCCTTATGAAGTGGTATTCTTACATATCCTTTCGAGAGAAAACTGTCCTGTGCCTTCTCTTTTGAGGCTACACACTTAGACATACACGCAACATGAAAGCTTTTCGACTTACAACGCGTTGTTTAGGAAAAACAAGATAATTTCGCACGATGCGGGATTTCCTTAAAACGTGATTTTCTGAAAAATTTTGACGAAAGAAAATTCTCCTTTTGGTTCTCTTTAGATGCTACATGTTAAGACGTACACGCCACAACAATTCTTTTCGAGATACAACGTGTAGTTTTGGAGATACAAGCTAATTTTGTACGATGCGTTATTTCTTCTCGTAAAGAGTTTCCAATGCGTACGTATATGTCTTTACTCTGCAAAACTGTATTTCCTTATGAAGTGGTATTCTTACATATCCTTTCGAGAGAAAACTGTCCTGTGCCTTCTCTTTTGAGGCTACACACTTAGACATACACGCAACATGAAAGCTTTTCGACTTACAACGCGTTGTTTAGGAAAAACAAGATAATTTCGCACGATGCGGGATTTCCTTAAAACGTGATTTTCTGAAAAATTTTGACGAAAGAAAATTCTCCTTTTGGTTCTCTTTAGATGCTACATGTTAAGACGTACACGCCACAACAATTCTTTTCGAGATACAACGTGTAGTTTTGGAGATACAAGCTAATTTTGTACGATGCGTTATTTCTTCTCGTAAAGAGTTTCCAATGCGTACGTATATGTCTTTACTCTGCAAAACTGTATTTCCTTATGAAGTGGTATTCTTACATATCCTTTCGAGAGAAAACTGTCCTGTGCCTTCTCTTTTGAGGCTACACACTTAGACATACACGCAACATGAAAGCTTTTCGACTTACAACGTGTTGTTTAGGAAAAACAAGATAATTTCGCACGATGCGGGATTTCCTTAAAACGTGATTTTCTGAAAAATTTTGACGAAAGAAAATTCTCCTTTTGGTTCTCTTTAGATGCTACATGTTAAGACGTACACGCCACAACAATTCTTTTCGAGATACAACGTGTAGTTTTGGAGATACAAGCTAATTTTGTACGATGCGTTATTTCTTCTCGTAAAGAGTTTCCAATGCGTACGTATATGTCTTTACTCTGCAAAACTGTATTTCCTTATGAAGTGGTATTCTTACATATCCTTTCGAGAGAAAACTGTCCTGTGCCTTCTCTTTTGAGGCTACACACTTAGACATACACGCAACATGAAAGCTTTTCGACTTACAACGTGTTGTTTAGGAAAAACAAGATAATTTCGCACGATGCGGGATTTCCTTAAAACGTGATTTTCTGAAAAATTTTGACGAAAGAAAATTCTCCTTTTGGTTCTCTTTAGATGCTACATGTTAAGACGTACACGCCACAACAATTCTTTTCGAGATACAACGTGTAGTTTTGGAGATACAAGCTAATTTTGTACGATGCGTTATTTCTTCTCGTAAAGAGTTTCCAATGCGTACGTATATATCTTTACTCTGCAAAACTGTATTTCCTTATGAAGTGGTATTCTTACATATCCTTTCGAGAGAAAACTGTCCTGTGCCTTCTCTTTTGAGGCTACACACTTAGACATACACGCAACATGAAAGCTTTTCGACTTACAACGTGTTGTTTAGGAAAAACAAGATAATTTCGCACGATGCGGGATTTCCTTAAAACGTGATTTTCTGAAAAATTTTGACGAAAGAAAATTCTCCTTTTGGTTCTCTTTAGATGCTACATGTTAAGACGTACACGCCACAACAATTCTTTTCGAGATACAACGTGTAGTTTTGGAGATACAAGCTAATTTTGTACGATGCGTTATTTCTTCTCGTAAAGAGTTTCCAATGCGTACGTATATGTCTTTACTCTGCAAAACTGTATTTCCTTATGAAGTGGTATTCTTACATATCCTTTCGAGAGAAAACTGTCCTGTGCCTTCTCTTTTGAGGCTACACACTTAGACATACACGCAACATGAAAGCTTTTCGACTTACAACGTGTTGTTTAGGAAAAACAAGATAATTTCGCACGATGCGGGATTTCCTTAAAACGTGATTTTCTGAAAAATTTTGACGAAAGAAAATTCTCCTTTTGGTTCTCTTTAGATGCTACATGTTAAGACGTACACGCCACAACAATTCTTTTCGAGATACAACGTGTAGTTTTGGAGATACAAGCTAATTTTGTACGATGCGTTATTTCTTCTCGTAAAGAGTTTCCAATGCGTACGTATATGTCTTTACTCTGCAAAACTGTATTTCCTTATGAAGTGGTATTCTTACATATCCTTTCGAGAGAAAACTGTCCTGTGCCTTCTCTTTTGAGGCTACACACTTAGACATACACGCAACATGAAAGCTTTTCGACTTACAACGTGTTGTTTAGGAAAAACAAGATAATTTCGCACGATGCGGGATTTCCTTAAAACGTGATTTTCTGAAAAATTTTGACGAAAGAAAATTCTCCTTTTGGTTCTCTTTAGATGCTACATGTTAAGACGTACACGCCACAACAATTCTTTTCGAGATACAACGTGTAGTTTTGGAGATACAAGCTAATTTTGTACGATGCGTTATTTCTTCTCGTAAAGAGTTTCCAATGCGTACGTATATGTCTTTACTCTGCAAAACTGTATTTCCTTATGAAGTGGTATTCTTACATATCCTTTCGAGAGAAAACTGTCCTGTGCCTTCTCTTTTGAGGCTACACACTTAGACATACACGCAACATGAAAGCTTTTCGACTTACAACGTGTTGTTTAGGAAAAACAAGATAATTTCGCACGATGCGGGATTTCCTTAAAACGTGATTTTCTGAAAAATTTTGACGAAAGAAAATTCTCCTTTTGGTTCTCTTTAGATGCTACATGTTAAGACGTACACGCCACAACAATTCTTTTCGAGATACAACGTGTAGTTTTGGAGATACAAGCTAATTTTGTACGATGCGTTATTTCTTCTCGTAAAGAGTTTCCAATGCGTACGTATATGTCTTTACTCTGCAAAACTGTATTTCCTTATGAAGTGGTATTCTTACATATCCTTTCGAGAGAAAACTGTCCTGTGCCTTCTCTTTTGAGGCTACACACTTAGACATACACGCAACATGAAAGCTTTTCGACTTACAACGCGTTGTTTAGGAAAAACAAGATAATTTCGCACGATGCGGGATTTCCTTAAAACGTGATTTTCTGAAAAATTTTGACGAAAGAAAATTCTCCTTTTGGTTCTCTTTAGATGCTACATGTTAAGACGTACACGCCACAACAATTCTTTTCGAGATACAACGTGTAGTTTTGGAGATACAAGCTAATTTTGTACGATGCGTTATTTCTTCTCGTAAAGAGTTTCCAATGCGTACGTATATGTCTTTACTCTGCAAAACTGTATTTCCTTATGAAGTGGTATTCTTACATATCCTTTCGAGAGAAAACTGTCCTGTGCCTTCTCTTTTGAGGCTACACACTTAGACATACACGCAACATGAAAGCTTTTCGACTTACAACGTGTTGTTTAGGAAAAACAAGATAATTTCGCACGATGCGGGATTTCCTTAAAACGTGATTTTCTGAAAAATTTTGACGAAAGAAAATTCTCCTTTTGGTTCTCTTTAGATGCTACATGTTAAGACGTACACGCCACAACAATTCTTTTCGAGATACAACGTGTAGTTTTGGAGATACAAGCTAATTTTGTACGATGCGTTATTTCTTCTCGTAAAGAGTTTCCAATGCGTACGTATATGTCTTTACTCTGCAAAACTGTATTTC
Source organism: Apodemus sylvaticus (assembly GCF_947179515.1). Lineage (NCBI taxonomy): Eukaryota > Metazoa > Chordata > Mammalia > Rodentia > Muridae > Apodemus > Apodemus sylvaticus. The sequence goes on from NW_026263460.1 coordinate 184,418, forward strand.
CTTATGAAGTGGTATTCTTACATATCCTTTCGAGAGAAAACTGTCCTGTGCCTTCTCTTTTGAGGCTACACACTTAGACATACACGCAACATGAAAGCTTTTCGACTTACAACGTGTTGTTTAGGAAAAACAAGATAATTTCGCACGATGCGGGATTTCCTTAAAACGTGATTTTCTGAAAAATTTTGACGAAAGAAAATTCACCTTTTGGTTCTCTTTAGATGCTACATGTTAAGACGTACACGCCACAACAATTCTTTTCGAGATACAACGTGTAGTTTTGGAGATACAAGCTAACTTTGTACGATGCGTTATTTCTTCTCGTAAAGAGTTTCCAATGCGTACGTATATGTCTTTACTCTGCAAAACTGTATTTCCTTATGAAGTGGTATTCTTACATATCCTTTCGAGAGAAAACTGTCCTGTGCCTTCTCTTTTGAGGCTACACACTTAGACATACACGCAACATGAAAGCTTTTCGACTTACAACGCGTTGTTTAGGAAAAACAAGATAATTTCGCACGATGCGGGATTTCCTTAAAACGTGATTTTCTGAAAAATTTTGACGAAAGAAAATTCTCCTTTTGGTTCTCTTTAGATGCTACATGTTAAGACGTACACGCCACAACAATTCTTTTCGAGATACAACGTGTAGTTTTGGAGATACAAGCTAATTTTGTACGATGCGTTATTTCTTCTCGTAAAGAGTTTCCAATGCGTACGTATATGTCTTTACTCTGCAAAACTGTATTTCCTTATGAAGTGGTATTCTTACATATCCTTTCGAGAGAAAACTGTCCTGTGCCTTCTCTTTTGAGGCTACACACTTAGACATACACGCAACATGAAAGCTTTTCGACTTACAACGTGTTGTTTAGGAAAAACAAGATAATTTCGCACGATGCGGGATTTCCTTAAAACGTGATTTTCTGAAAAATTTTGACGAAAGAAAATTCTCCTTTTGGTTCTCTTTAGATGCTACATGTTAAGACGTACACGCCACAACAATTCTTTTCGAGATACAACGTGTAGTTTTGGAGATACAAGCTAATTTTGTACGATGCGTTATTTCTTCTCGTAAAGAGTTTCCAATGCGTACGTATATGTCTTTACTCTGCAAAACTGTATTTCCTTATGAAGTGGTATTCTTACATATCCTTTCGAGAGAAAACTGTCCTGTGCCTTCTCTTTTGAGGCTACACACTTAGACATACACGCAACATGAAAGCTTTTCGACTTACAACGTGTTGTTTAGGAAAAACAAGATAATTTCGCACGATGCGGGATTTCCTTAAAACGTGATTTTCTGAAAAATTTTGACGAAAGAAAATTCTCCTTTTGGTTCTCTTTAGATGCTACATGTTAAGACGTACACGCCACAACAATTCTTTTCGAGATACAACGTGTAGTTTTGGAGATACAAGCTAATTTTGTACTATGCGTTATTTCTTCTCGTAAAGAGTTTCCAATGCGTACGTATATGTCTTTACTCTGCAAAACTGTATTTCCTTATGAAGTGGTATTCTTACATATCCTTTCGAGAGAAAACTGTCCTGTGCCTTCTCTTTTGAGGCTACACACTTAGACATACACGCAACATGAAAGCTTTTCGACTTACAACGTGTTGTTTAGGAAAAACAAGATAATTTCGCACGATGCGGGATTTCCTTAAAACGTGATTTTCTGAAAAATTTTGACGAAAGAAAATTCTCCTTTTGGTTCTCTTTAGATGCTACATGTTAAGACGTACACGCCACAACAATTCTTTTCGAGATACAACGTGTAGTTTTGGAGATACAAGCTAATTTTGTACGATGCGTTATTTCTTCTCGTAAAGAGTTTCCAATGCGTACGTATATGTCTTTACTCTGCAAAACTGTATTTCCTTATGAAGTGGTATTCTTACATATCCTTTCGAGAGAAAACTGTCCTGTGCCTTCCCTTTTGAGGCTACACACTTAGACATACACGCAACATGAAAGCTTTTCGACTTACAACGTGTTGTTTAGGAAAAACAAGATAATTTCGCACGATGCGGGATTTCCTTAAAACGTGATTTTCTGAAAAATTTTGACGAAAGAAAATTCTCCTTTTGGTTCTCTTTAGATGCTACATGTTAAGACGTACACGCCACAACAATTCTTTTCGAGATACAACGTGTAGTTTTGGAGATACAAGCTAATTTTGTACGATGCGTTATTTCTTCTCGTAAAGAGTTTCCAATGCGTACGTATATGTCTTTACTCTGCAAAACTGTGTTTCCTTATGAAGTGGTATTCTTACATATCCTTTCGAGAGAAAACTGTCCTGTGCCTTCTCTTTTGAGGCTACACACTTAGACATACACGCAACATGAAAGCTTTTCGACTTACAACGTGTTGTTTAGGAAAAACAAGATAATTTCGCACGATGCGGGATTTCCTTAAAACGTGATTTTCTGAAAAATTTTGACGAAAGAAAATTCTCCTTTTGGTTCTCTTTAGATGCTACATGTTAAGACGTACACGCCACAACAATTCTTTTCGAGATACAACGTGTAGTTTTGGAGATACAAGCTAATTTTGTACGATGCGTTATTTCTTCTCGTAAAGAGTTTCCAATGCGTACGTATATGTCTTTACTCTGCAAAACTGTATTTCCTTATGAAGTGGTATTCTTACATATCCTTTCGAGAGAAAACTGTCCTGTGCCTTCTCTTTTGAGGCTACACACTTAGACATACACGCAACATGAAAGCTTTTCGACTTACAACGTGTTGTTTAGGAAAAACAAGATAATTTCGCACGATGCGGGATTTCCTTAAAACGTGATTTTCTGAAAAATTTTGACGAAAGAAAATTCTCCTTTCGGTTCTCTTTAGATGCTACATGTTAAGACGTACACGCCACAACAATTCTTTTCGAGATACAACGTGTAGTTTTGGAGATACAAGCTAATTTTGTACGATGCGTTATTTCTTCTCGTAAAGAGTTTCCAATGCGTACGTATATGTCTTTACTCTGCAAAACTGTATTTCCTTATGAAGTGGTATTCTTACATATCCTTTCGAGAGAAAACTGTCCTGTGCCTTCTCTTTTGAGGCTACACACTTAGACATACACGCAACATGAAAGCTTTTCGACTTACAACGTGTTGTTTAGGAAAAACAAGATAATTTCGCACGATGCGGGATTTCCTTAAAACGTGATTTTCTGAAAAATTTTGACGAAAGAAAATTCTCCTTTTGGTTCTCTTTAGATGCTACATGTTAAGACGTACACGCCACAACAATTCTTTTCGAGATACAACGTGTAGTTTTGGAGATACAAGCTAATTTTGTACGATGCGTTATTTCTTCTCGTAAAGAGTTTCCAATGCGTACGTATATGTCTTTACTCTGCAAAACTGTATTTCCTTATGAAGTGGTATTCTTACATATCCTTTCGAGAGAAAACTGTCCTGTGCCTTCTCTTTTGAGGCTACACACTTAGACATACACGCAACATGAAAGCTTTTCGACTTACAACGTGTTGTTTAGGAAAAACAAGATAATTTCGCACGATGCGGGATTTCCTTAAAACGTGATTTTCTGAAAAATTTTGACGAAAGAAAATTCTCCTTTTGGTTCTCTTTAGATGCTACATGTTAAGACGTACACGCCACAACAATTCTTTTCGAGATACAACGTGTAGTTTTGGAGATACAAGCTAATTTTGTACGATGCGTTATTTCTTCTCGTAAAGAGTTTCCAATGCGTACGTATATGTCTTTACTCTGCAAAACTGTATTTCCTTATGAAGTGGTATTCTTACATATCCTTTCGAGAGAAAACTGTCCTGTGCCTTCTCTTTTGAGGCTACACACTTAGACATACACGCAACATGAAAGCTTTTCGACTTACAACGTGTTGTTTAGGAAAAACAAGATAATTTCGCACGATGCGGGATTTCCTTAAAACGTGATTTTCTGAAAAATTTTGACGAAAGAAAATTCTCCTTTTGGTTCTCTTTAGATGCTACATGTTAAGACGTACACGCCACAACAATTCTTTTCGAGATACAACGTGTAGTTTTGGAGATACAAGCTAATTTTGTACGATGCGTTATTTCTTCTCGTAAAGAGTTTCCAATGCGTACGTATATGTCTTTACTCTGCAAAACTGTATTTCCTTATGAAGTGGTATTCTTACATATCCTTTCGAGAGAAAACTGTCCTGTGCCTTCTCTTTTGTGGCTACACACTTAGACATACACGCAACATGAAAGCTTTTCGACTTACAACGTGTTGTTTAGGAAAAACAAGATAATTTCGCACGATGCGGGATTTCCTTAAAACATGATTTTCTGAAAAATTTTGACGAAAGAAAATTCTCCTTTTGGTTCTCTTTAGATGCTACATGTTAAGACGTACACGCCACAACAATTCTTTTCGAGATACAACGTGTAGTTTTGGAGATACAAGCTAATTTTGTACGATGCGTTATTTCTTCTCGTAAAGAGTTTCCAATGCGTACGTATATGTCTTTACTCTGCAAAACTGTATTTCCTTATGAAGTGGTATTCTTACATATCCTTTCGAGAGAAAACTGTCCTGTGCCTTCTCTTTTGAGGCTACACACTTAGACATACACGCAACATGAAAGCTTTTCGACTTACAACGTGTTGTTTAGGAAAAACAAGATAATTTCGCACGATGCGGGATTTCCTTAAAACGTGATTTTCTGAAAAATTTTGACGAAAGAAAATTCTCCTTTTGGTTCTCTTTAGATGCTACATGTTAAGACGTACACGCCACAACAATTCTTTTCGAGATACAACGTGTAGTTTTGGAGATACAAGCTAATTTTGTACGATGCGTTATTTCTTCTCGTAAAGAGTTTCCAATGCGTACGTATATGTCTTTACTCTGCAAAACTGTATTTCCTTATGAAGTGGTATTCTTACATATCCTTTCGAGAGAAAACTGTCCTGTGCCTTCTCTTTTGAGGCTACACACTTAGACATACACGCAACATGAAAGCTTTTCGACTTACAACGTGTTGTTTAGGAAAAACAAGATAATTTCGCACGATGCGGGATTTCCTTAAAACGTGATTTTCTGAAAAATTTTGACGAAAGAAAATTCTCCTTTTGGTTCTCTTTAGATGCTACATGTTAAGACGTACACGCCACAACAATTCTTTTCGAGATACAACGTGTAGTTTTGGAGATACAAGCTAATTTTGTACGATGCGTTATTTCTTCTCGTAAAGAGTTTCCAATGCGTACGTATATGACTTTACTCTGCAAAACTGTATTTCCTTATGAAGTGGTATTCTTACATATCCTTTCGAGAGAAAACTGTCCTGTGCCTTCTCTTTTGATGCTACACACTTAGACATACACGCAACATGAAAGCTTTTCGACTTACAACGTGTTGTTTAGGAAAAACAAGATAATTTCGCACGATGCGGGATTTCCTTAAAACGTGATTTTCTGAAAAATTTTGACGAAAGAAAATTCTCCTTTTGGTTCTCTTTAGATGCTACATGTTAGGACGTACACGCCACAACAATTCTTTTTGAGATACAACGTGTAGTTTTGGAGATACAAGCTAATTTTGTACGATGCGTTATTTCTTCTCGTAAAGAGTTTCCAATGCGTACGTATATGTCTTTACTCTGCAAAACTGTATTTCCTTATGAAGTGGTATTCTTACATATCCTTTCGAGAGAAAACTGTCCTGTGCCTTCTCTTTTGAGGCTACACACTTAGACATACACGCAACATGAAAGCTTTTCGACTTACAACGCGTTGTTTAGGAAAAACAAGATAATTTCGCACGATGCGGGATTTCCTTAAAACGTGATTTTCTGAAAAATTTTGACGAAAGAAAATTCTCCTTTTGGTTCTCTTTAGATGCTACATGTTAAGACGTACACGCCACAACAATTCTTTTCGAGATACAACGTGTAGTTTTGGAGATACAAGCTAATTTTGTACGATGCGTTATTTCTTCTCGTAAAGAGTTTCCAATGCGTACGTATATGTCTTTACTCTGCAAAACTGTATTTCCTTATGAAGTGGTATTCTTACATATCCTTTCGAGAGAAAACTGTCCTGTGCCTTCTCTTTTGAGGCTACACACTTAGACATACACGCAACATGAAAGCTTTTCGACTTACAACGTGTTGTTTAGGAAAAACAAGATAATTTCGCACGATGCGGGATTTCCTTAAAACGTGATTTTCTGAAAAATTTTGACGAAAGAAAATTCTCCTTTTGGTTCTCTTTAGATGCTACATGTTAAGACGTACACGCCACAACAATTCTTTTCGAGATACAACGTGTAGTTTTGGAGATACAAGCTAATTTTGTACGATGCGTTATTTCTTCTCGTAAAGAGTTTCCAATGCGTACGTATATGTCTTTACTCTGCAAAACTGTATTTCCTTATGAAGTGGTATTCTTACATATCCTTTCGAGAGAAAACTGTCCTGTGCCTTCTCTTTTGAGGCTACACACTTAGACATACACGCAACATGAAAGCTTTTCGACTTACAACGTGTTGTTTAGGAAAAACAAGATAATTTCGCACGATGCGGGATTTCCTTAAAACGTGATTTTCTGAAAAATTTTGACGAAAGAAAATTCTCCTTTTGGTTCTCTTTAGATGCTACATGTTAAGACGTACACGCCACAACAATTCTTTTTGAGATACAACGTGTAGTTTTGGAGATACAAGCTAATTTTGTACGATGCGTTATTTCTTCTCGTAAAGAGTTTCCAATGCGTACGTATATGTCTTTACTCTGCAAAACTGTATTTCCTTATGAAGTGGTATTCTTACATATCCTTTCGAGAGAAAACTGTCCTGTGCCTTCTCTTTTGAGGCTACACACTTAGACATACACGCAACATGAAAGCTTTTCGACTTACAACGCGTTGTTTAGGAAAAACAAGATAATTTCGCACGATGCGGGATTTCCTTAAAACGTCATTTTCTGAAAAATTTTGACGAAAGAAAATTCTCCTTTTGGTTCTCTTTAGATGCTACATGTTAAGACGTACACGCCACAACAATTCTTTTCGAGATACAACGTGTAGTTTTGGAGATACAAGCTAATTTTGTACGATGCGTTATTTCTTCTCGTAAAGAGTTTCCAATGCGTACGTATATGTCTTTACTCTGCAAAACTGTATTTCCTTATGAAGTGGTATTCTTACATATCCTTTCGAGAGAAAACTGTCCTGTGCCTTCTCTTTTGAGGCTACACACTTAGACATACACGCAACATGAAAGCTTTTCGACTTACAACGTGTTGTTTAGGAAAAACAAGATAATTTCACACGATGCGGGATTTCCTTAAAACGTGATTTTCTGAAAAATTTTGACGAAAGAAAATTCTCCTTTTGGTTCTCTTTAGATGCTACATGTTAAGACGTACACGCCACAACAATTCTTTTCGAGATACAACGTGTAGTTTTGGAGATACAAGCTAATTTTGTACGATGCGTTATTTCTTCTCGTAAAGAGTTTCCAATGCGTACGTATATGTCTTTACTCTGCAAAACTGTATTTCCTTATGAAGTGGTATTCTTACATATCCTTTCGAGAGAAAACTGTCCTGTGCCTTCTCTTTTGAGGCTACACACTTAGACATACACGCAACATGAAAGCTTTTCGACTTACAACGCGTTGTTTAGGAAAAACAAGATAATTTCGCACGATGCGGGATTTCCTTAAAACGTGATTTTCTGAAAAATTTTGACGAAAGAAAATTCTCCTTTTGGTTCTCTTTAGATGCTACATGTTAAGACGTACACGCCACAACAATTCTTTTCGAGATACAACGTGTAGTTTTGGAGATACAAGCTAATTTTGTACGATGCGTTATTTCTTCTCGTAAAGAGTTTCCAATGCGTACGTATATGTCTTTACTCTGCAAAACTGTATTTCCTTATGAAGTGGTATTCTTACATATCCTTTCGAGAGAAAACTGTCCTGTGCCTTCTCTTTTGAGGCTACACACTTAGACATACACGCAACATGAAAGCTTTTCGACTTACAACGTGTTGTTTAGGAAAAACAAGATAATTTCGCACGATGCGGGATTTCCTTAAAACGTGATTTTCTGAAAAATTTTGACGAAAGAAAATTCTCCTTTTGGTTCTCTTTAGATGCTACATGTTAAGACGTACACGCCACAACAATTCTTTTCGAGATACAACGTGTAGTTTTGGAGATACAAGCTAATTTTGTACGATGCGTTATTTCTTCTCGTAAAGAGTTTCCAATGCGTACGTATATGTCTTTACTCTGCAAAACTGTATTTCCTTATGAAGTGGTATTCTTACATATCCTTTCGAGAGAAAACTGTCCTGTGCCTTCTCTTTTGAGGCTACACACTTAGACATACACGCAACATGAAAGCTTTTCGACTTACAACGTGTTGTTTAGGAAAAACAAGATAATTTCGCACGATGCGGGATTTCCTTAAAACGTGATTTTCTGAAAAATTTTGACGAAAGAAAATTCTCCTTTTGGTTCTCTTTAGATGCTACATGTTAAGACGTACACGCCACAACAATTCTTTTTGAGATACAACGTGTAGTTTTGGAGATACAAGCTAATTTTGTACGATGCGTTATTTCTTCTCGTAAAGAGTTTCCAATGCGTACGTATATGTCTTTACTCTGCAAAACTGTATTTCCTTATGAAGTGGTATTCTTACATATCCTTTCGAGAGAAAACTGTCCTGTGCCTTCTCTTTTGAGGCTACACACTTAGACATACACGCAACATGAAAGCTTTTCGACTTACAAAGCGTTGTTTAGGAAAAACAAGATAATTTCGCACGATGCGGGATTTCCTTAAAACGTCATTTTCTGAAAAATTTTGACGAAAGAAAATTCTCCTTTTGGTTCTCTTTAGACGCTACATGTTAAGACGTACACGCCACAACAATTCTTTTCGAGATACAACGTGTAGTTTTGGAGATACAAGCTAATTTTGTACGATGCGTTATTTCTTCTCGTAAAGAGTTTCCAATGCGTACGTATATGTCTTTACTCTGCAAAACTGTATTTCCTTATGAAGTGGTATTCTTACATATCCTTTCGAGAGAAAACTGTCCTGTGCCTTCTCTTTTGAGGCTACACACTTAGACATACACGCAACATGAAAGCTTTTCGACTTACAACGTGTTGTTTAGGAAAAACAAGATAATTTCGCACGATGCGGGATTTCCTTAAAACGTGATTTTCTGAAAAATTTTGACGAAAGAAAATTCTCCTTTTGGTTCTCTTTAGATGCTACATGTTAAGACGTACACGCCACAACAATTCTTTCCGAGATACAACGTGTAGTTTTGGAGATACAAGCTAATTTTGTACGATGCGTTATTTCTTCTCGTAAAGAGTTTCCAATGCGTACGTATATGTCTTTACTCTGCAAAACTGTATTTCCTTATGAAGTGGTATTCTTACATATCCTTTCGAGAGAAAACTGTCCTGTGCCTTCTCTTTTGAGGCTACACACTTAGACATACACGCAACATGAAAGCTTTTCGACTTACAACGCGTTGTTTAGGAAAAACAAGATAATTTCGCACGATGCGGGATTTCCTTAAAACGTGATTTTCTGAAAAATTTTGACGAAAGAAAATTCTCCTTTTGGTTCTCTTTAGATGCTACATGTTAAGACGTACACGCCACAACAATTCTTTTCGAGATACAACGTGTAGTTTTGGAGATACAAGCTAATTTTGTACGATGCGTTATTTCTTCTCGTAAAGAGTTTCCAATGCGTACGTATATGTCTTTACTCTGCAAAACTGTATTTCCTTATGAAGTGGTATTCTTACATATCCTTTCGAGAGAAAACTGTCCTGTGCCTTCTCTTTTGAGGCTACACACTTAGACATACACGCAACATGAAAGCTTTTCGACTTACAACGTGTTGTTTAGGAAAAACAAGATAATTTCGCACGATGCGGGATTTCCTTAAAACGTGATTTTCTGAAAAATTTTGACGAAAGAAAATTCTCCTTTTGGTTCTCTTTAGATGCTACATGTTAAGACGTACACGCCACAACAATTCTTTTCGAGATACAACGTGTAGTTTTGGAGATACAAGCTAATTTTGTACGATGCGTTATTTCTTCTCGTAAAGAGTTTCCAATGCGTACGTATATGTCTTTACTCTGCAAAACTGTATTTCCTTATGAAGTGGTATTCTTACATATCCTTTCGAGAGAAAACTGTCCTGTGCCTTCTCTTTTGAGGCTACACACTTAGACATACACGCAACATGAAAGCTTTTCGACTTACAACGTGTTGTTTAGGAAAAACAAGATAATTTCGCACGATGCGGGATTTCCTTAAAACGTGATTTTCTGAAAAATTTTGACGAAAGAAAATTCTCCTTTTGGTTCTCTTTAGATGCTACATGTTAAGACGTACACGCCACAACAATTCTTTTTGAGATACAACGTGTAGTTTTGGAGATACAAGCTAATTTTGTACGATGCGTTATTTCTTCTCGTAAAGAGTTTCCAATGCGTACGTATATGTCTTTACTCTGCAAAACTGTATTTCCTTATGAAGTGGTATTCTTACATATCCTTTCGAGAGAAAACTGTCCTGTGCCTTCTCTTTTGAGGCTACACACTTAGACATACACGCAACATGAAAGCTTTTCGACTTACAACGCGTTGTTTAGGAAAAACAAGATAATTTCGCACGATGCGGGATTTCCTTAAAACGTCATTTTCTGAAAAATTTTGACGAAAGAAAATTCTCCTTTTGGTTCTCTTTAGATGCTACATGTTAAGACGTACACGCCACAACAATTCTTTTCGAGATACAACGTGTAGTTTTGGAGATACAAGCTAATTTTGTACGATGCGTTATTTCTTCTCGTAAAGAGTTTCCAATGCGTACGTATATGTCTTTACTCTGCAAAACTGTATTTCCTTATGAAGTGGTATTCTTACATATCCTTTCGAGAGAAAACTGTCCTGTGCCTTCTCTTTTGAGGCTACACACTTAGACATACACGCAACATGAAAGCTTTTCGACTTACAACGTGTTGTTTAGGAAAAACAAGATAATTTCGCACGATGCGGGATTTCCTTAAAACGTGATTTTCTGAAAAATTTTGACGAAAGAAAATTCTCCTTTTGGTTCTCTTTAGATGCTACATGTTAAGACGTACACGCCACAACAATTCTTTTCGAGATACAACGTGTAGTTTTGGAGATACAAGCTAATTTTGTACGATGCGTTATTTCTTCTCGTAAAGAGTTTCCAATGCGTACGTATATGTCTTTACTCTGCAAAACTGTATTTCCTTATGAAGTGGTATTCTTACATATCCTTTCGAGAGAAAACTGTCCTGTGCCTTCTCTTTTGAGGCTACACACTTAGACATACACGCAACATGAAAGCTTTTCGACTTACAACGTGTTGTTTAGGAAAAACAAGATAATTTCGCACGATGCGGGATTTCCTTAAAACGTGATTTTCTGAAAAATTTTGACGAAAGAAAATTCTCCTTTTGGTTCTCTTTAGATGCTACATGTTAAGACGTACACGCCACAACAATTCTTTTCGAGATACAACGTGTAGTTTTGGAGATACAAGCTAATTTTGTACGATGCGTTATTTCTTCTCGTAAAGAGTTTCCAATGCGTACGTATATGTCTTTACTCTGCAAAACTGTATTTCCTTATGAAGTGGTATTCTTACATATCCTTTCGAGAGAAAACTGTCCTGTGCCTTCTCTTTTGAGGCTACACACTTAGACATACACGCAACATGAAAGCTTTTCGACTTACAACGTGTTGTTTAGGAAAAACAAGATAATTTCGCACGATGCGGGATTTCCTTAAAACGTGATTTTCTGAAAAATTTTGACGAAAGAAAATTCGCCTTTTGGTTCTCTTTAGATGCTACATGTTAAGACGTACACGCCACAACAATTCTTTTTGAGATACAACGTGTAGTTTTGGAGATACAAGCTAATTTTGTACGATGCGTTATTTCTTCTCGTAAAGAGTTTCCAATGCGTACGTATATGTCTTTACTCTGCAAAACTGTATTTCCTTATGAAGTGGTATTCTTACATATCCTTTCGAGAGAAAACTGTCCTGTGCCTTCTCTTTTGAGGCTACACACTTAGACATACACGCAACATGAAAGCTTTTCGACTTACAACGCGTTGTTTAGGAAAAACAAGATAATTTCGCACGATGCGGGATTTCCTTAAAACGTGATTTTCTGAAAAATTTTGACGAAAGAAAATTCTCCTTTTGGTTCTCTTTAGATGCTACATGTTAAGACGTACACGCCACAACAATTCTTTTCGAGATACAACGTGTAGTTTTGGAGATACAAGCTAATTTTGTACGATGCGTTATTTCTTCTCGTAAAGAGTTTCCAATGCGTACGTATATGTCTTTACTCTGCAAAACTGTATTTCCTTATGAAGTGGTATTCTTACATATCCTTTCGAGAGAAAACTGTCCTGTGCCTTCTCTTTTGAGGCTACACACTTAGACATACACGCAACATGAAAGCTTTTCGACTTACAACGTGTTGTTTAGGAAAAACAAGATAATTTCGCACGATGCGGGATTTCCTTAAAACGTGATTTTCTGAAAAATTTTGACGAAAGAAAATTCTCCTTTTGGTTCTCTTTAGATGCTACATGTTAAGACGTACACGCCACAACAATTCTTTTTGAGATACAACGTGTAGTTTTGGAGATACAAGCTAATTTTGTACGATGCGTTATTTCTTCTCGTAAAGAGTTTCCAATGCGTACGTATATGTCTTTACTCTGCAAAACTGTATTTCCTTATGAAGTGGTATTCTTACATATCCTTTCGAGAGAAAACTGTCCTGTGCCTTCTCTTTTGAGGCTACACACTTAGACATACACGCAACATGAAAGCTTTTCGACTTACAACGCGTTGTTTAGGAAAAACAAGATAATTTCGCACGATGCGGGATTTCCTTAAAACGTGATTTTCTGAAAAATTTTGACGAAAGAAAATTCTCCTTTTGGTTCTCTTTAGATGCTACATGTTAAGACGTACACGCCACAACAATTCTTTTCGAGATACAACGTGTAGTTTTGGAGATACAAGCTAATTTTGTACGATGCGTTATTTCTTCTCGTAAAGAGTTTCCAATGCGTACGTATATGTCTTTACTCTGCAAAACTGTATTTCCTTATGAAGTGGTATTCTTACATATCCTTTCGAGAGAAAACTGTCCTGTGCCTTCTCTTTTGAGGCTACACACTTAGACATACACGCAACATGAAAGCTTTTCGACTTACAACGTGTTGTTTAGGAAAAACAAGATAATTTCGCACGATGCGGGATTTCCTTAAAACGTGATTTTCTGAAAAATTTTGACGAAAGAAAATTCTCCTTTTGGTTCTCTTTAGATGCTACATGTTAAGACGTACACGCCACAACAATTCTTTTCGAGATACAACGTGTAGTTTTGGAGATACAAGCTAATTTTGTACGATGCGTTATTTCTTCTCGTAAAGAGTTTCCAATGCGTACGTATATGTCTTTACTCTGCAAAACTGTATTTCCTTATGAAGTGGTATTCTTACATATCCTTTCGAGAGAAAACTGTCCTGTGCCTTCTCTTTTGAGGCTACACACTTAGACATACACGCAACATGAAAGCTTTTCGACTTACAACGTGTTGTTTAGGAAAAACAAGATAATTTCGCACGATGCGGGATTTCCTTAAAACGTGATTTTCTGAAAAATTTTGACGAAAGAAAATTCTCCTTTTGGTTCTCTTTAGATGCTACATGTTAAGACGTACACGCCACAACAATTCTTTTTGAGATACAACGTGTAGTTTTGGAGATACAAGCTAATTTTGTACGATGCGTTATTTCTTCTCGTAAAGAGTTTCCAATGCGTACGTATATGTCTTTACTCTGCAAAACTGTATTTCCTTATGAAGTGGTATTCTTACATATCCTTTCGAGAGAAAAACTGTCCTGTGCCTTCTCTTTTGAGGCTACACACTTAGACATACACGCAACATGAAAGCTTTTCGACTTACAACGCGTTGTTTAGGAAAAACAAGATAATTTCGCACGATGCGGGATTTCCTTAAAACGTCATTTTCTGAAAAATTTTGACGAAAGAAAATTCTCCTTTTGGTTCTCTTTAGATGCTACATGTTAAGACGTACACGCCACAACAATTCTTTTCGAGATACAACGTGTAGTTTTGGAGATACAAGCTAATTTTGTACGATGCGTTATTTCTTCTCGTAAAGAGTTTCCAATGCGTACGTATATGTCTTTACTCTGCAAAACTGTATTTCCTTATGAAGTGGTATTCTTACATATCCTTTCGAGAGAAAACTGTCCTGTGCCTTCTCTTTTGAGGCTACACACTTAGACATACACGCAACATGAAAGCTTTTCGACTTACAACGTGTTGTTTAGGAAAAACAAGATAATTTCGCACGATGCGGGATTTCCTTAAAACGTGATTTTCTGAAAAATTTTGACGAAAGAAAATTCTCCTTTTGGTTCTCTTTAGATGCTACATGTTAAGACGTACACGCCACAACAATTCTTTTCGAGATACAACGTGTAGTTTTGGAGATACAAGCTAATTTTGTACGATGCGTTATTTCTTCTCGTAAAGAGTTTCCAATGCGTACGTATATGTCTTTACTCTGCAAAACTGTATTTCCTTATGAAGTGGTATTCTTACATATCCTTTCGAGAGAAAACTGTCCTGTGCCTTCTCTTTTGAGGCTACACACTTAGACATACACGCAACATGAAAGCTTTTCGACTTACAACGTGTTGTTTAGGAAAAACAAGATAATTTCGCACGATGCGGGATTTCCTTAAAACGTGATTTTCTGAAAAATTTTGACGAAAGAAAATTCTCCTTTTGGTTCTCTTTAGATGCTACATGTTAAGACGTACACGCCACAACAATTCTTTTCGAGATACAACGTGTAGTTTTGGAGATACAAGCTAATTTTGTACGATGCGTTATTTCTTCTCGTAAAGAGTTTCCAATGCGTACGTATATGTCTTTACTCTGCAAAACTGTATTTCCTTATGAAGTGGTATTCTTACATATCCTTTCGAGAGAAAACTGTCCTGTGCCTTCTCTTTTGAGGCTACACACTTAGACATACACGCAACATGAAAGCTTTTCGACTTACAACGTGTTGTTTAGGAAAAACAAGATAATTTCGCACGATGCGGGATTTCCTTAAAACGTGATTTTCTGAAAAATTTTGACGAAAGAAAATTCGCCTTTTGGTTCTCTTTAGATGCTACATGTTAAGACGTACACGCCACAACAATTCTTTTTGAGATACAACGTGTAGTTTTGGAGATACAAGCTAATTTTGTACGATGCGTTATTTCTTCTCGTAAAGAGTTTCCAATGCGTACGTATATGTCTTTACTCTGCAAAACTGTATTTCCTTATGAAGTGGTATTCTTACATATCCTTTCGAGAGAAAACTGTCCTGTGCCTTCTCTTTTGAGGCTACACACTTAGACATACACGCAACATGAAAGCTTTTCGACTTACAACGCGTTGTTTAGGAAAAACAAGATAATTTCGCACGATGCGGGATTTCCTTAAAACGTGATTTTCTGAAAAATTTTGACGAAAGAAAATTCTCCTTTTGGTTCTCTTTAGATGCTACATGTTAAGACGTACACGCCACAACAATTCTTTTCGAGATACAACGTGTAGTTTTGGAGATACAAGCTAATTTTGTACGATGCGTTATTTCTTCTCGTAAAGAGTTTCCAATGCGTACGTATATGTCTTTACTCTGCAAAACTGTATTTCCTTATGAAGTGGTATTCTTACATATCCTTTCGAGAGAAAACTGTCCTGTGCCTTCTCTTTTGAGGCTACACACTTAGACATACACGCAACATGAAAGCTTTTCGACTTACAACGTGTTGTTTAGGAAAAACAAGATAATTTCGCACGATGCGGGATTTCCTTAAAACGTGATTTTCTGAAAAATTTTGACGAAAGAAAATTCTCCTTTTGGTTCTCTTTAGATGCTACATGTTAAGACGTACACGCCACAACAATTCTTTTTGAGATACAACGTGTAGTTTTGGAGATACAAGCTAATTTTGTACGATGCGTTATTTCTTCTCGTAAAGAGTTTCCAATGCGTACGTATATGTCTTTACTCTGCAAAACTGTATTTCCTTATGAAGTGGTATTCTTACATATCCTTTCGAGAGAAAACTGTCCTGTGCCTTCTCTTTTGAGGCTACACACTTAGACATACACGCAACATGAAAGCTTTTCGACTTACAACGCGTTGTTTAGGAAAAACAAGATAATTTCGCACGATGCGGGATTTCCTTAAAACGTGATTTTCTGAAAAATTTTGACGAAAGAAAATTCTCCTTTTGGTTCTCTTTAGATGCTACATGTTAAGACGTACACGCCACAACAATTCTTTTCGAGATACAACGTGTAGTTTTGGAGATACAAGCTAATTTTGTACGATGCGTTATTTCTTCTCGTAAAGAGTTTCCAATGCGTACGTATATGTCTTTACTCTGCAAAACTGTATTTCCTTATGAAGTGGTATTCTTACATATCCTTTCGAGAGAAAACTGTCCTGTGCCTTCTCTTTTGAGGCTACACACTTAGACATACACGCAACATGAAAGCTTTTCGACTTACAACGCGTTGTTTAGGAAAAACAAGATAATTTCGCACGATGCGGGATTTCCTTAAAACGTGATTTTCTGAAAAATTTTGACGAAAGAAAATTCTCCTTTTGGTTCTCTTTAGATGCTACATGTTAAGACGTACACGCCACAACAATTCTTTTCGAGATACAACGTGTAGTTTTGGAGATACAAGCTAATTTTGTACGATGCGTTATTTCTTCTCGTAAAGAGTTTCCAATGCGTACGTATATGTCTTTACTCTGCAAAACTGTATTTCCTTATGAAGTGGTATTCTTACATATCCTTTCGAGAGAAAACTGTCCTGTGCCTTCTCTTTTGAGGCTACACACTTAGACATACACGCAACATGAAAGCTTTTCGACTTACAACGTGTTGTTTAGGAAAAACAAGATAATTTCGCACGATGCGGGATTTCCTTAAAACGTGATTTTCTGAAAAATTTTGACGAAAGAAAATTCTCCTTTTGGTTCTCTTTAGATGCTACATGTTAAGACGTACACGCCACAACAATTCTTTTCGAGATACAACGTGTAGTTTTGGAGATACAAGCTAATTTTGTACGATGCGTTATTTCTTCTCGTAAAGAGTTTCCAATGCGTACGTATATGTCTTTACTCTGCAAAACTGTATTTCCTTATGAAGTGGTATTCTTACATATCCTTTCGAGAGAAAACTGTCCTGTGCCTTCTCTTTTGAGGCTACACACTTAGACATACACGCAACATGAAAGCTTTTCGACTTACAACGTGTTGTTTAGGAAAAACAAGATAATTTCGCACGATGCGGGATTTCCTTAAAACATGATTTTCTGAAAAATTTTGACGAAAGAAAATTCTCCTTTTGGTTCTCTTTAGATGCTACATGTTAAGACGTACACGCCACAACAATTCTTTTCGAGATACAACGTGTAGTTTTGGAGATACAAGCTAATTTTGTACGATGCGTTATTTCTTCTCGTAAAGAGTTTCCAATGCGTACGTATATGTCTTTACTCTGCAAAACTGTATTTCCTTATGAAGTGGTATTCTTACATATCCTTTCGAGAGAAAACTGTCCTGTGCCTTCTCTTTTGAGGCTACACACTTAGACATACACGCAACATGAAAGCTTTTCGACTTACAACGTGTTGTTTAGGAAAAACAAGATAATTTCGCACGATGCGGGATTTCCTTAAAACGTGATTTTCTGAAAAATTTTGACGAAAGAAAATTCTCCTTTTGGTTCTCTTTAGATGCTACATGTTAAGACGTACACGCCACAACAATTCTTTTCGAGATACAACGTGTAGTTTTGGAGATACAAGCTAATTTTGTACGATGCGTTATTTCTTCTCGTAAAGAGTTTCCAATGCGTACGTATATGTCTTTACTCTGCAAAACTGTATTTCCTTATGAAGTGGTATTCTTACATATCCTTTCGAGAGAAAACTGTCCTGTGCCTTCTCTTTTGAGGCTACACACTTAGACATACACGCAACATGAAAGCTTTTCGACGTACAACGTGTTGTTTAGGAAAAACAAGATAATTTCGCACGATGCGGGATTTCCTTAAAACGTGATTTTCTGAAAAATTTTGACGAAAGAAAATTCTCCTTTTGGTTCTCTTTAGATGCTACATGTTAAGACGTACACGCCACAACAATTCTTTTCGAGATACAACGTGTAGTTTTGGAGATACAAGCTAATTTTGTACGATGCGTTATTTCTTCTCGTAAAGAGTTTCCAATGCGTACGTATATGTCTTTACTCTGCAAAACTGTATTTCCTTATGAAGTGGTATTCTTACATATCCTTTCGAGAGAAAACTGTCCTGTGCCTTCTCTTTTGATGCTACACACTTAGACATACACGCAACATGAAAGCTTTTCGACTTACAACGTGTTGTTTAGGAAAAACAAGATAATTTCGCACGATGCGGGATTTCCTTAAAACGTGATTTTCTGAAAAATTTTGACGAAAGAAAATTCTCCTTTTGGTTCTCTTTAGATGCTACATGTTAGGACGTACACGCCACAACAATTCTTTTTGAGATACAACGTGTAGTTTTGGAGATACAAGCTAATTTTGTACGATGCGTTATTTCTTCTCGTAAAGAGTTTCCAATGCGTACGTATATGTCTTTACTCTGCAAAACTGTATTTCCTTATGAAGTGGTATTCTTACATATCCTTTCGAGAGAAAACTGTCCTGTGCCTTCTCTTTTGAGGCTACACACTTAGACATACACGCAACATGAAAGCTTTTCGACTTACAACGCGTTGTTTAGGAAAAACAAGATAATTTCGCACGATGCGGGATTTCCTTAAAACGTGATTTTCTGAAAAATTTTGACGAAAGAAAATTCTCCTTTTGGTTCTCTTTAGATGCTACATGTTAAGACGTACACGCCACAACAATTCTTTTCGAGATACAACGTGTAGTTTTGGAGATACAAGCTAATTTTGTACGATGCGTTATTTCTTCTCGTAAAGAGTTTCCAATGCGTACGTATATGTCTTTACTCTGCAAAACTGTATTTCCTTATGAAGTGGTATTCTTACATATCCTTTCGAGAGAAAACTGTCCTGTGCCTTCTCTTTTGAGGCTACACACTTAGACATACACGCAACATGAAAGCTTTTCGACTTACAACGTGTTGTTTAGGAAAAACAAGATAATTTCGCACGATGCGGGATTTCCTTAAAACGTGATTTTCTGAAAAATTTTGACGAAAGAAAATTCTCCTTTTGGTTCTCTTTAGATGCTACATGTTAAGACGTACACGCCACAACAATTCTTTTCGAGATACAACGTGTAGTTTTGGAGATACAAGCTAATTTTGTACGATGCGTTATTTCTTCTCGTAAAGAGTTTCCAATGCGTACGTATATGTCTTTACTCTGCAAAACTGTATTTCCTTATGAAGTGGTATTCTTACATATCCTTTCGAGAGAAAACTGTCCTGTGCCTTCTCTTTTGAGGCTACACACTTAGACATACACGCAACATGAAAGCTTTTCGACTTACAACGTGTTGTTTAGGAAAAACAAGATAATTTCGCACGATGCGGGATTTCCTTAAAACGTGATTTTCTGAAAAATTTTGACGAAAGAAAATTCTCCTTTTGGTTCTCTTTAGATGCTACATGTTAAGACGTACACGCCACAACAATTCTTTTCGAGATACAACGTGTAGTTTTGGAGATACAAGCTAATTTTGTACTATGCGTTATTTCTTCTCGTAAAGAGTTTCCAATGCGTACGTATATGTCTTTACTCTGCAAAACTGTATTTCCTTATGAAGTGGTATTCTTACATATCCTTTCGAGAGAAAACTGTCCTGTGCCTTCTCTTTTGAGGCTACACACTTAGACATACACGCAACATGAAAGCTTTTCGACTTACAACGTGTTGTTTAGGAAAAACAAGATAATTTCGCACGATGCGGGATTTCCTTAAAACGTGATTTTCTGAAAAATTTTGACGAAAGAAAATTCTCCTTTTGGTTCTCTTTAGATGCTACATGTTAAGACGTACACGCCACAACAATTCTTTTCGAGATACAACGTGTAGTTTTGGAGATACAAGCTAATTTTGTACGATGCGTTATTTCTTCTCGTAAAGAGTTTCCAATGCGTACGTATATGTCTTTACTCTGCAAAACTGTATTTCCTTATGAAGTGGTATTCTTACATATCCTTTCGAGAGAAAACTGTCCTGTGCCTTCTCTTTTGAGGCTACACACTTAGACATACACGCAACATGAAAGCTTTTCGACTTACAACGTGTTGTTTAGGAAAAACAAGATAATTTCGCACGATGCGGGATTTCCTTAAAACGTGATTTTCTGAAAAATTTTGACGAAAGAAAATTCTCCTTTTGGTTCTCTTTAGATGCTACATGTTAAGACGTACACGCCACAACAATTCTTTTTGAGATACAACGTGTAGTTTTGGAGATACAAGCTAATTTTGTACGATGCGTTATTTCTTCTCGTAAAGAGTTTCCAATGCGTACGTATATGTCTTTACTCTGCAAAACTGTATTTCCTTATGAAGTGGTATTCTTACATATCCTTTCGAGAGAAAACTGTCCTGTGCCTTCTCTTTTGAGGCTACACACTTAGACATACACGCAACATGAAAGCTTTTCGACTTACAACGCGTTGTTTAGGAAAAACAAGTTAATTTCGCACGATGCGGGATTTCCTTAAAACGTCATTTTCTGAAAAATTTTGACGAAAGAAAATTCTCCTTTTGGTTCTCTTTAGATGCTACATGTTAAGACGTACACGCCACAACAATTCTTTTCGAGATACAACGTGTAGTTTTGGAGATACAAGCTAATTTTGTACGATGCGTTATTTCTTCTCGTAAAGAGTTTCCAATGCGTACGTATATGTCTTTACTCTGCAAAACTGTATTTCCTTATGAAGTGGTATTCTTACATATCCTTTCGAGAGAAAACTGTCCTGTGCCTTCTCTTTTGAGGCTACACACTTAGACATACACGCAACATGAAAGCTTTTCGACTTACAACGTGTTGTTTAGGAAAAACAAGATAATTTCGCACGATGCGGGATTTCCTTAAAACGTGATTTTCTGAAAAATTTTGACGAAAGAAAATTCTCCTTTTGGTTCTCTTTAGATGCTACATGTTAAGACGTACACGCCACAACAATTCTTTTCGAGATACAACGTGTAGTTTTGGAGATACAAGCTAATTTTGTACGATGCGTTATTTCTTCTCGTAAAGAGTTTCCAATGCGTACGTATATGTCTTTACTCTGCAAAACTGTATTTCCTTATGAAGTGGTATTCTTACATATCCTTTCGAGAGAAAACTGTCCTGTGCCTTCTCTTTTGAGGCTACACACTTAGACATACACGCAACATGAAAGCTTTTCGACTTACAACGTGTTGTTTAGGAAAAACAAGATAATTTCGCACGATGCGGGATTTCCTTAAAACGTGATTTTCTGAAAAATTTTGACGAAAGAAAATTCTCCTTTTGGTTCTCTTTAGATGCTACATGTTAAGACGTACACGCCACAACAATTCTTTTCGAGATACAACGTGTAGTTTTGGAGATACAAGCTAATTTTGTACGATGCGTTATTTCTTCTCGTAAAGAGTTTCCAATGCGTACGTATATGTCTTTACTCTGCAAAACTGTATTTCCTTATGAAGTGGTATTCTTACATATCCTTTCGAGAGAAAACTGTCCTGTGCCTTCTCTTTTGAGGCTACACACTTAGACATACACGCAACATGAAAGCTTTTCGACTTACAACGTGTTGTTTAGGAAAAACAAGATAATTTCGCACGATGCGGGATTTCCTTAAAACGTGATTTTCTGAAAAATTTTGACGAAAGAAAATTCTCCTTTTGGTTCTCTTTAGATGCTACATGTTAAGACGTACACGCCACAACAATTCTTTTCGAGATACAACGTGTAGTTTTGGAGATACAAGCTAATTTTGTACTATGCGTTATTTCTTCTCGTAAAGAGTTTCCAATGCGTACGTATATGTCTTTACTCTGCAAAACTGTATTTCCTTATGAAGTGGTATTCTTACATATCCTTTCGAGAGAAAACTGTCCTGTGCCTTCTCTTTTGAGGCTACACACTTAGACATACACGCAACATGAAAGCTTTTCGACTTACAACGTGTTGTTTAGGAAAAACAAGATAATTTCGCACGATGCGGGATTTCCTTAAAACGTGATTTTCTGAAAAATTTTGACGAAAGAAAATTCTCCTTTTGGTTCTCTTTAGATGCTACATGTTAAGACGTACACGCCACAACAATTCTTTTCGAGATACAACGTGTAGTTTTGGAGATACAAGCTAATTTTGTACGATGCGTTATTTCTTCTCGTAAAGAGTTTCCAATGCGTACGTATATGTCTTTACTCTGCAAAACTGTATTTCCTTATGAAGTGGTATTCTTACATATCCTTTCGAGAGAAAACTGTCCTGTGCCTTCTCTTTTGAGGCTACACACTTAGACATACACGCAACATGAAAGCTTTTCGACTTACAACGTGTTGTTTAGGAAAAACAAGATAATTTCGCACGATGCGGGATTTCCTTAAAACGTGATTTTCTGAAAAATTTTGACGAAAGAAAATTCGCCTTTTGGTTCTCTTTAGATGCTACATGTTAAGACGTACACGCCACAACAATTCTTTTTGAGATACAACGTGTAGTTTTGGAGATACAAGCTAATTTTGTACGATGCGTTATTTCTTCTCGTAAAGAGTTTCCAATGCGTACGTATATGTCTTTACTCTGCAAAACTGTATTTCCTTATGAAGTGGTATTCTTACATATCCTTTCGAGAGAAAACTGTCCTGTGCCTTCTCTTTTGAGGCTACACACTTAGACATACACGCAACATGAAAGCTTTTCGACTTACAACGCGTTGTTTAGGAAAAACAAGATAATTTCGCACGATGCGGGATTTCCTTAAAACGTGATTTTCTGAAAAATTTTGACGAAAGAAAATTCTCCTTTTGGTTCTCTTTAGATGCTACATGTTAAGACGTACACGCCACAACAATTCTTTTCGAGATACAACGTGTAGTTTTGGAGATACAAGCTAATTTTGTACGATGCGTTATTTCTTCTCGTAAAGAGTTTCCAATGCGTACGTATATGTCTTTACTCTGCAAAACTGTATTTCCTTATGAAGTGGTATTCTTACATATCCTTTCGAGAGAAAACTGTCCTGTGCCTTCTCTTTTGAGGCTACACACTTAGACATACACGCAACATGAAAGCTTTTCGACTTACAACGTGTTGTTTAGGAAAAACAAGATAATTTCGCACGATGCGGGATTTCCTTAAAACGTGATTTTCTGAAAAATTTTGACGAAAGAAAATTCGCCTTTTGGTTCTCTTTAGATGCTACATGTTAAGACGTACACGCCACAACAATTCTTTTTGAGATACAACGTGTAGTTTTGGAGATACAAGCTAATTTTGTACGATGCGTTATTTCTTCTCGTAAAGAGTTTCCAATGCGTACGTATATGTCTTTACTCTGCAAAACTGTATTTCCTTATGAAGTGGTATTCTTACATATCCTTTCGAGAGAAAACTGTCCTGTGCCTTCTCTTTTGAGGCTACACACTTAGACATACACGCAACATGAAAGCTTTTCGACTTACAACGCGTTGTTTAGGAAAAACAAGATAATTTCGCACGATGCGGGATTTCCTTAAAACGTGATTTTCTGAAAAATTTTGACGAAAGAAAATTCTCCTTTTGGTTCTCTTTAGATGCTACATGTTAAGACGTACACACCACAACAATTCTTTTCGAGATACAACGTGTAGTTTTGGAGATACAAGCTAATTTTGTACGATGCGTTATTTCTTCTCGTAAAGAGTTTCCAATGCGTACGTATATGTCTTTACTCTGCAAAACTGTATTTCCTTATGAAGTGGTATTCTTACATATCCTTTCGAGAGAAAACTGTCCTGTGCCTTCTCTTTTGAGGCTACACACTTAGACATACACGCAACATGAAAGCTTTTCGACTTACAACGTGTTGTTTAGGAAAAACAAGATAATTTCGCACGATGCGGGATTTCCTTAAAACGTGATTTTCTGAAAAATTTTGACGAAAGAAAATTCTCCTTTTGGTTCTCTTTAGATGCTACATGTTAAGACGTACACGCCACAACAATTCTTTTCGAGATACAACGTGTAGTTTTGGAGATACAAGCTAATTTTGTACGATGCGTTATTTCTTCTCGTAAAGAGTTTCCAATGCGTACGTATATGTCTTTACTCTGCAAAACTGTATTTCCTTATGAAGTGGTATTCTTACATATCCTTTCGAGAGAAAACTGTCCTGTGCCTTCTCTTTTGAGGCTACACACTTAGACATACACGCAACATGAAAGCTTTTCGACTTACAACGTGTTGTTTAGGAAAAACAAGATAATTTCGCACGATGCGGGATTTCCTTAAAACGTGATTTTCTGAAAAATTTTGACGAAAGAAAATTCTCCTTTTGGTTCTCTTTAGATGCTACATGTTAAGACGTACACGCCACAACAATTCTTTTCGAGATACAACGTGTAGTTTTGGAGATACAAGCTAATTTTGTACTATGCGTTATTTCTTCTCGTAAAGAGTTTCCAATGCGTACGTATATGTCTTTACTCTGCAAAACTGTATTTCCTTATGAAGTGGTATTCTTACATATCCTTTCGAGAGAAAACTGTCCTGTGCCTTCTCTTTTGAGGCTACACACTTAGACATACACGCAACATGAAAGCTTTTCGACTTACAACGTGTTGTTTAGGAAAAACAAGATAATTTCGCACGATGCGGGATTTCCTTAAAACGTGATTTTCTGAAAAATTTTGACGAAAGAAAATTCTCCTTTTGGTTCTCTTTAGATGCTACATGTTAAGACGTACACGCCACAACAATTCTTTTCGAGATACAACGTGTAGTTTTGGAGATACAAGCTAATTTTGTACGATGCGTTATTTCTTCTCGTAAAGAGTTTCCAATGCGTACGTATATGTCTTTACTCTGCAAAACTGTATTTCCTTATGAAGTGGTATTCTTACATATCCTTTCGAGAGAAAACTGTCCTGTGCCTTCTCTTTTGAGGCTACACACTTAGACATACACGCAACATGAAAGCTTTTCGACTTACAACGTGTTGTTTAGGAAAAACAAGATAATTTCGCACGATGCGGGATTTCCTTAAAACGTGATTTTCTGAAAAATTTTGACGAAAGAAAATTCGCCTTTTGGTTCTCTTTAGATGCTACATGTTAAGACGTACACGCCACAACAATTCTTTTTGAGATACAACGTGTAGTTTTGGAGATACAAGCTAATTTTGTACGATGCGTTATTTCTTCTCGTAAAGAGTTTCCAATGCGTACGTATATGTCTTTACTCTGCAAAACTGTATTTCCTTATGAAGTGGTATTCTTACATATCCTTTCGAGAGAAAACTGTCCTGTGCCTTCTCTTTTGAGGCTACACACTTAGACATACACGCAACATGAAAGCTTTTCGACTTACAACGCGTTGTTTAGGAAAAACAAGATAATTTCGCACGATGCGGGATTTCCTTAAAACGTGATTTTCTGAAAAATTTTGACGAAAGAAAATTCTCCTTTTGGTTCTCTTTAGATGCTACATGTTAAGACGTACACGCCACAACAATTCTTTTCGAGATACAACGTGTAGTTTTGGAGATACAAGCTAATTTTGTACGATGCGTTATTTCTTCTCGTAAAGAGTTTCCAATGCGTACGTATATGTCTTTACTCTGCAAAACTGTATTTCCTTATGAAGTGGTATTCTTACATATCCTTTCGAGAGAAAACTGTCCTGTGCCTTCTCTTTTGAGGCTACACACTTAGACATACACGCAACATGAAAGCTTTTCGACTTACAACGTGTTGTTTAGGAAAAACAAGATAATTTCGCACGATGCGGGATTTCCTTAAAACGTGATTTTCTGAAAAATTTTGACGAAAGAAAATTCGCCTTTTGGTTCTCTTTAGATGCTACATGTTAAGACGTACACGCCACAACAATTCTTTTTGAGATACAACGTGTAGTTTTGGAGATACAAGCTAATTTTGTACGATGCGTTATTTCTTCTCGTAAAGAGTTTCCAATGCGTACGTATATGTCTTTACTCTGCAAAACTGTATTTCCTTATGAAGTGGTATTCTTACATATCCTTTCGAGAGAAAACTGTCCTGTGCCTTCTCTTTTGAGGCTACACACTTAGACATACACGCAACATGAAAGCTTTTCGACTTACAACGCGTTGTTTAGGAAAAACAAGATAATTTCGCACGATGCGGGATTTCCTTAAAACGTGATTTTCTGAAAAATTTTGACGAAAGAAAATTCTCCTTTTGGTTCTCTTTAGATGCTACATGTTAAGACGTACACACCACAACAATTCTTTTCGAGATACAACGTGTAGTTTTGGAGATACAAGCTAATTTTGTACGATGCGTTATTTCTTCTCGTAAAGAGTTTCCAATGCGTACGTATATGTCTTTACTCTGCAAAACTGTATTTCCTTATGAAGTGGTATTCTTACATATCCTTTCGAGAGAAAACTGTCCTGTGCCTTCTCTTTTGAGGCTACACACTTAGACATACACGCAACATGAAAGCTTTTCGACTTACAACGTGTTGTTTAGGAAAAACAAGATAATTTCGCACGATGCGGGATTTCCTTAAAACGTGATTTTCTGAAAAATTTTGACGAAAGAAAATTCTCCTTTCGGTTCTCTTTAGATGCTACATATTAAGACGTACACGCCACAACAATTCTTTTCGAGATACAACGTGTAGTTTTGGAGATACAAGCTAATTTTGTACGATGCGTTATTTCTTCTCGTAAAGAGTTTCCAATGCGTACGTATATGTCTTTACTCTGCAAAACTGTATTTCCTTATGAAGTGGTATTCTTACATATCCTTTCGAGAGAAAACTGTCCTGTGCCTTCTCTTTTGAGGCTACACACTTAGACATACACGCAACATGAAAGCTTTTCGACTTACAACGTGTTGTTTAGGAAAAACAAGATAATTTCGCACGATGCGGGATTTCCTTAAAACGTGATTTTCTGAAAAATTTTGACGAAAGAAAATTCTCCTTTTGGTTCTCTTTAGATGCTACATGTTAAGACGTACACGCCACAACAATTCTTTTCGAGATACAACGTGTAGTTTTGGAGATACAAGCTAATTTTGTACGATGCGTTATTTCTTCTCGTAAAGAGTTTCCAATGCGTACGTATATGTCTTTACTCTGCAAAACTGTATTTCCTTATGAAGTGGTATTCTTACATATCCTTTCGAGAGAAAACTGTCCTGTGCCTTCTCTTTTGAGGCTACACACTTAGACATACACGCAACATGAAAGCTTTTCGACTTACAACGTGTTGTTTAGGAAAAACAAGATAATTTCGCACGATGCGGGATTTCCTTAAAACGTGATTTTCTGAAAAATTTTGACGAAAGAAAATTCTCCTTTCGGTTCTCTTTAGATGCTACATATTAAGACGTACACGCCACAACAATTCTTTTCGAGATACAACGTGTAGTTTTGGAGATACAAGCTAATTTTGTACGATGCGTTATTTCTTCTCGTAAAGAGTTTCCAATGCGTACGTATATGTCTTTACTCTGCAAAACTGTATTTCCTTATGAAGTGGTATTCTTACATATCCTTTCGAGAGAAAACTGTCCTGTGCCTTCTCTTTTGAGGCTACACACTTAGACATACACGCAACATGAAAGCTTTTCGACTTACAACGTGTTGTTTAGGAAAAACAAGATAATTTCGCACGATGCGGGATTTCCTTAAAACGTGATTTTCTGAAAAATTTTGACGAAAGAAAATTCTCCTTTTGGTTCTCTTTAGATGCTACATGTTAAGACGTACACGCCACAACAATTCTTTTCGAGATACAACGTGTAGTTTTGGAGATACAAGCTAATTTTGTACGATGCGTTATTTCTTCTCGTAAAGAGTTTCCAATGCGTACGTATATGTCTTTACTCTGCAAAACTGTATTTCCTTATGAAGTGGTATTCTTACATATCCTTTCGAGAGAAAACTGTCCTGTGCCTTCTCTTTTGAGGCTACACACTTAGACATACACGCAACATGAAAGCTTTTCGACTTACAACATGTTGTTTAGGAAAAACAAGATAATTTCGCACGATGCGGGATTTCCTTAAAACGTGATTTTCTGAAAAATTTTGACGAAAGAAAATTCTCCTTTTGGTTCTCTTTAGATGCTACATGTTAAGACGTACACGCCACAACAATTCTTTTCGAGATACAACGTGTAGTTTTGGAGATACAAGCTAATTTTGTACGATGCGTTATTTCTTCTCGTAAAGAGTTTCCAATGCGTACGTATATGTCTTTACTCTGCAAAACTGTATTTCCTTATGAAGTGGTATTCTTACATATCCTTTCGAGAGAAAACTGTCCTGTGCCTTCTCTTTTGAGGCTACACACTTAGACATACACGCAACATGAAAGCTTTTCGACTTACAACGTGTTGTTTAGGAAAAACAAGATAATTTCGCACGATGCGGGATTTCCTTAAAACGTGATTTTCTGAAAAATTTTGACGAAAGAAAATTCTCCTTTTGGTTCTCTTTAGATGCTACATGTTAAGACGTACACGCCACAACAATTCTTTTCGAGATACAATGTGTAGTTTTGGAGATACAAGCTAATTTTGTACGATGCGTTATTTCTTCTCGTAAAGAGTTTCCAATGCGTACGTATATGTCTTTACTCTGCAAAACTGTATTTCCTTATGAAGTGGTATTCTTACATATCCTTTCGAGAGAAAACTGTCCTGTGCCTTCTCTTTTGAGGCTACACACTTAGACATACACGCAACATGAAAACTTTTCGACTTACAACGCGTTGTTTATGAAAAACAAGATAATTTCGCACGATGCGGGATTTCCTTAAAACGTGATTTTCTGAAAAATTTTGACGAAAGAAAATTCTCCTTTCGGTTCTCTTTAGATGCTACATGTTAAGACGTACACGCCACAACAATTCTTTTCGAGATACAACGTGTAGTTTTGGAGATACAAGCTAATTTTGTACGATGCGTTATTTCTTCTCGTAAAGTGTTTCCAATGCGTATGTATATGTCTTTACTCTGCAAAACTGTATTTCCTTATGAAGTGGTATTCTTACATATCCTTTCGAGAGAAAACTGTCCTGTGCCTTCTCTTTTGAGGCTACACACTTAACATACACGCAACATGAAAGCTTTTCGACTTACAACGTGTTGTTTAGGAAAAACAAGATAATTTCGCACGATGCGGGATTTCCTTAAAACGTGATTTTCTGAAAAATTTTGACGAAAGAAAATTCTCCTTTTGGTTCTCTTTAGATGCTACATGTTAAGACGTACACGCCACAACAATTCTTTTCGAGATACAACGTGTAGTTTTGGAGATACAAGCTAATTTTGTACGATGCGTTATTTCTTCTCGTAAAGAGTTTCCAATGCGTACGTATATGTCTTTACTCTGCAAAACTGTATTTCCTTATGAAGTGGTATTCTTACATATCCTTTCGAGAGAAAACTGTCCTGTGCCTTCTCTTTTGAGGCTACACACTTAGACATACACGCAACATGAAAGCTTTTCGACTTACAACGTGTTGTTTAGGAAAAACAAGATAATTTCGCACGATGCGGGATTTCCTTAAAACGTGATTTTCTGAAAAATTTTGACGAAAGAAAATTCTCCTTTCGGTTCTCTTTAGATGCTACATATTAAGACGTACACGCCACAACAATTCTTTTCGAGATACAACGTGTAGTTTTGGAGATACAAGCTAATTTTGTACGATGCGTTATTTCTTCTCGTAAAGAGTTTCCAATGCGTACGTATATGTCTTTACTCTGCAAAACTGTATTTCCTTATGAAGTGGTATTCTTACATATCCTTTCGAGAGAAAACTGTCCTGTGCCTTCTCTTTTGAGGCTACACACTTAGACATACACGCAACATGAAAGCTTTTCGACTTACAACGTGTTGTTTAGGAAAAACAAGATAATTTCGCACGATGCGGGATTTCCTTAAAACGTGATTTTCTGAAAAATTTTGACGAAAGAAAATTCTCCTTTTGGTTCTCTTTAGATGCTACATGTTAAGACGTACACGCCACAACAATTCTTTTCGAGATACAACGTGTAGTTTTGGAGATACAAGCTAATTTTGTACGATGCGTTATTTCTTCTCGTAAAGAGTTTCCAATGCGTACGTATATGTCTTTACTCTGCAAAACTGTATTTCCTTATGAAGTAGTATTCTTACATATCCTTTCGAGAGAAAACTGTCCTGTGCCTTCTCTTTTGAGGCTACACACTTAGACATACACGCAACATGAAAGCTTTTCGACTTACAACATGTTGTTTAGGAAAAACAAGATAATTTCGCACGATGCGGGATTTCCTTAAAACGTGATTTTCTGAAAAATTTTGACGAAAGAAAATTCTCCTTTTGGTTCTCTTTAGATGCTACATGTTAAGACGTACACGCCACAACAATTCCTTTTCGAGATACAACGTGTAGTTTTGGAGATACAAGCTAATTTTGTACGATGCGTTATTTCTTCTCGTAAAGAGTTTCCAATGCGTACGTATATGTCTTTACTCTGCAAAACTGTATTTCCTTATGAAGTGGTTATTCTTACATATCCTTTCGAGAGAAAACTGTCCTGTGCCTTCTCTTTTGAGGCTACACACTTAGACATACACGCAACATGAAAGCTTTTCGACTTACAACGTGTTGTTTAGGAAAAACAAGATAATTTCGCAAGATGCGGGATTTCCTTAAAACGTGATTTTCTGAAAAATTTTGACGAAAGAAAATTCTCCTTTTGGTTCTCTTTAGATGCTACATGTTAAGACGTACACGCCACAACAATTCTTTTCGAGATACAATGTGTAGTTTTGGAGATACAAGCTAATTTTGTACGATGCGTTATTTCTTCTCGTAAAGAGTTTCCAATGCGTACGTATATGTCTTTACTCTGCAAAACTGTATTTCCTTATGAAGTGGTATTCTTACATATACTTTCGAGAGAAAACTGTCCTGTGCCTTCTCTTTTGAGGCTACACACTTAGACATACACGCAACATGAAAGCTTTTCGACTTATAACGCGTTGTTTATGAAAAACAAGATAATTTCGCACGATGCGGGATTTCCTTAAAACGTGATTTTCTGAAAAATTTTGACGAAAGAAAATTCTCCTTTCGGTTCTCTTTAGATGCTACATGTTAAGACGTACACGCCACAACAATTCTTTTAGAGATACAACGTGTAGTTTTGGAGATACAAGCTAATTTTGTACGATGCGTTATTTCTTCTCGTAAAGAGTTTCCAATGCGTATGTATATGTCTTTACTCTGCAAAACTGTATTTCCTTATGAAGTGGTATTCTTACATATCCTTTCGAGAGAAAAACTGTCCTGTGCCTTCTCTTTTGAGGCTACACACTTAGACATACACGCAACATGAAAGCTTTTCGACTTACAACGTGTTGTTTAGGAAAAACAAGATAATTTCGCACGATGCGGATTTCCTTAAAACGTGATTTTTCTGAAAAATTTTGACGAAAGAAAATTCTCCTTTTGGTTCTCTTTAGATGCTACATGTTAAGACGTACACGCCACAACAATTCTTTTCGAGATACAACGTGTAGTTTTGGAGATACAAGCTAATTTTGTACGATGCGTTATTTCTTCTCGTAAAGAGTTTCCAATGCGTACGTATATGTCTTTACTCTGCAAAACTGTATTTCCTTATGAAGTGGTATTCTTACATATCCTTTCGAGAGAAAACTGTCCTGTGCCTTCTCTTTTGAGGCTACACACTTAGACATACACGCAACATGAAAGCTTTTCGACTTACAACGTGTTGTTTAGGAAAAACAAGATAATTTCGCACGATGCGGGATTTCCTTAAAACGTGATTTTCTGAAAAATTTTGACGAAAGAAAATTCTCCTTTTGGTTCTCTTTAGATGCTACATGTTAAGACGTACACGCCACAACAATTCTTTTCGAGATACAACGTGTAGTTTTGGAGATACAAGCTAATTTTGTACGATGCGTTATTTCTTCTCGTAAAGAGTTTCCAATGCGTACGTATATGTCTTTACTCTGCAAAACTGTATTTCCTTATGAAGTGGTATTCTTACATATCCTTTCGAGAGAAAACTGTCCTGTGCCTTCTCTTTTGAGGCTACACACTTAGACATACACGCAACATGAAAGCTTTTCGACTTACAACGTGTTGTTTAGGAAAAACAAGATAATTTCGCACGATGCGGGATTTCCTTAAAACGTGATTTTCTGAAAAATTTTGACGTAAGAAAATTCTCCTTTCGGTTCTCTTTAGATGCTACATGTTAAGACGTACACGCCACAACAATTCTTTTCGAGATACAACGTGTAGTTTTGGAGATACAAGCTAATTTTGTACGATGCGTTATTTCTTCTCGTAAAGAGTTTTCAATGCGTACGTATATGTCTTTACTCTGCAAAACTGTATTTCCTTATGAAGTGGTATTCTTACATATCCTTTCGAGAGAAAACTGTCCTGTGCCTTCTCTTTTGAGGCTACACACTTAGACATACACGCAACATGAAAGCTTTTCGACTTACAACGTGTTGTTTAGGAAAACAAGATAATTTCGCACGATGCGGGATTTCCTTAAAACGTGATTTTCTGAAAAATTTTGACGAAAGAAAATTCTCCTTTTGGTTCTCTTTAGATGCTACATGTTAAGACGTACACGCCACAACAATTCTTTTCGAGATACAACGTGTAGTTTTGGAGATACAAGCTAATTTTGTACGATGCGTTATTTCTTCTCGTAAAGAGTTTCCATGCGTACGTATATGTCTTTACTCTGCAAAACTGTATTTCCTTATGAAGTGGTATTCTTACATATCCTTTCGAGAGAAAACTGTCCTGTGCCTTCTCTTTTGAGGCTACACACTTAGACATACACGCAACATGAAAGCTTTTCGACTTACAACGTGTTGTTTAGGAAAAACAAGATAATTTCGCACGATACGGGATTTCCTTAAAACGTGATTTTCTGAAAAATTTTGACGAAAGAAAATTCTCCTTTTGGTTCTCTTTAGATGCTACATGTTAAGACGTACACGCCACAACAATTCTTTTCGAGATTACAACGTGTAGTTTTGGAGATACAAGCTAATTTTGTACGATGCGTTATTTCTTCTCGTAAAGAGTTTCCAATGCGTACGTATATGTCTTTACTCTGCAAAACTGTATTTCCTTATGAAGTGGTATTCTTACATATCCTTCGAGAGAAAACTGTCCTGTGCCTTCTCTTTTGAGGCTACACACTTAGACATACACGCAACATGAAAGCTTTTCGACTTACAACGTGTTGTTTAGGAAAAACAAGATAATTTCGCACGATGCGGGATTTCCTTAAAACGTGATTTTCTGAAAAATTTTGACGAAAGAAAATTCTCCTTTCGGTTCTCTTTAGATGCTACATATTAAGACGTACACGCCACAACAATTCTTTTCGAGATACAACGTGTAGTTTTGGAGATACAAGCTAATTTTGTACGATGCGTTATTTCTTCTCGTAAAGAGTTTCCAATGCGTACGTATATGTCTTTACTCTGCAAAACTGTATTTCCTTATGAAGTGGTATTCTTACATATCCTTTCGAGAGAAAACTGTCCTGTGCCTTCTCTTTTGAGGCTACACACTTAGACATACACGCAACATGAAAGCTTTTCGACTTACAACGTGTTGTTTAGGAAAAACAAGATAATTTCGCACGATGCGGGATTTCCTTAAAACGTGATTTTCTGAAAAATTTTGACGAAAGAAAATTCTCCTTTTGGTTCTCTTTAGATGCTACATGTTAAGACGTACACGCCACAACAATTCTTTTCGAGATACAACGTGTAGTTTTGGAGATACAAGCTAATTTTGTACGATGCGTTATTTCTTCTCGTAAAGAGTTTCCAATGCGTACGTATATGTCTTTACTCTGCAAAACTGTATTTCCTTATGAAGTGGTATTCTTACATATCCTTTCGAGAGAAAACTGTCCTGTGCCTTCTCTTTTGAGGCTACACACTTAGACATACACGCAACATGAAAGCTTTTCGACTTACAACATGTTGTTTAGGAAAAACAAGATAATTTCGCACGATGCGGGATTTCCTTAAAACGTGATTTTCTGAAAAATTTTGACGAAAGAAAATTCTCCTTTTGGTTCTCTTTAGATGCTACATGTTAAGACGTACACGCCACAACAATTCTTTTCGAGATACAACGTGTAGTTTTGGAGATACAAGCTAATTTTGTACGATGCGTTATTTCTTCTCGTAAAGAGTTTCCAATGCGTACGTATATGTCTTTACTCTGCAAAACTGTATTTCCTTATGAAGTGGTATTCTTACATATCCTTTCGAGAGAAAACTGTCCTGTGCCTTCTCTTTTGAGGCTACACACTTAGACATACACGCAACATGAAAGCTTTTCGACTTACAACGTGTTGTTTAGGAAAAACAAGATAATTTCGCACGATGCGGGATTTCCTTAAAACGTGATTTTCTGAAAAATTTTGACGAAAGAAAATTCTCCTTTTGGTTCTCTTTAGATGCTACATGTTAAGACGTACACGCCACAACAATTCTTTTCGAGATACAATGTGTAGTTTTGGAGATACAAGCTAATTTTGTACGATGCGTTATTTCTTCTCGTAAAGAGTTTCCAATGCGTACGTATATGTCTTTACTCTGCAAAACTGTATTTCCTTATGAAGTGGTATTCTTACATATCCTTTCGAGAGAAAACTGTCCTGTGCCTTCTCTTTTGAGGCTACACACTTAGACATACACGCAACATGAAAGCTTTTCGACTTACAACGCGTTGTTTATGAAAAACAAGATAATTTCGCACGATGCGGGATTTCCTTAAAACGTGATTTTCTGAAAAATTTTGACGAAAGAAAATTCTCCTTTCGGTTCTCTTTAGATGCTACATGTTAAGACGTACACGCCACAACAATTCTTTTCGAGATACAACGTGTAGTTTTGGAGATACAAGCTAATTTTGTACGATGCGTTATTTCTTCTCGTAAAGAGTTTCCAATGCGTATGTATATGTCTTTACTCTGCAAAACTGTATTTCCTTATGAAGTGGTATTCTTACATATCCTTTCGAGAGAAAACTGTCCTGTGCCTTCTCTTTTGAGGCTACACACTTAGACATACACGCAACATGAAAGCTTTTCGACTTACAACGTGTTGTTTAGGAAAAACAAGATAATTTCGCACGATGCGGGATTTCCTTAAAACGTGATTTTCTGAAAAATTTTGACGAAAGAAAATTCTCCTTTTGGTTCTCTTTAGATGCTACATGTTAAGACGTACACGCCACAACAATTCTTTTCGAGATACAACGTGTAGTTTTGGAGATGCAAGCTAATTTTGTACGATGCGTTATTTCTTCTCGTAAAGAGTTTCCAATGCGTACGTATATGTCTTTACTCTGCAAAACTGTATTTCCTTATGAAGTGGTATTCTTACATATCCTTTCGAGAGAAAACTGTCCTGTGCCTTCTCTTTTGAGGCTACACACTTAGACATACACGCAACATGAAAGCTTTTCGACTTACAACGTGTTGTTTAGGAAAAACAAGATAATTTCGCACGATGCGGGATTTCCTTAAAACGTGATTTTCTGAAAAATTTTGACGAAAGAAAATTCTCCTTTTGGTTCTCTTTAGATGCTACATGTTAAGACGTACACGCCACAACAATTCTTTTCGAGATACAACGTGTAGTTTTGGAGATACAAGCTAATTTTGTACGATGCGTTATTTCTTCTCGTAAAGAGTTTCCAATGCGTACGTATATGTCTTTACTCTGCAAAACTGTATTTCCTTATGAAGTGGTATTCTTACATATCCTTTCGAGAGAAAACTGTCCTGTGCCTTCTCTTTTGAGGCTACACACTTAGACATACACGCAACATGAAAGCTTTTCGACTTACAACGTGTTGTTTAGGAAAAACAAGATAATTTCGCACGATGCGGGATTTCCTTAAAACGTGATTTTCTGAAAAATTTTGACGTAAGAAAATTCTCCTTTCGGTTCTCTTTAGATGCTACATGTTAAGACGTACACGCCACAACAATTCTTTTCGAGATACAACGTGTAGTTTTGGAGATACAAGCTAATTTTGTACGATGCGTTATTTCTTCTCGTAAAGAGTTTCCAATGCGTACGTATATGTCTTTACTCTGCAAAACTGTATTTCCTTATGAAGTGGTATTCTTACATATCCTTTCGAGAGAAAACTGTCCTGTGCCTTCTCTTTTGAGGCTACACACTTAGACATACACGCAACATGAAAGCTTTTCGACTTACAACGTGTTGTTTAGGAAAAACAAGATAATTTCGCACGATGCGGG
The DNA here is from genome assembly GCF_947179515.1 of Apodemus sylvaticus. Taxonomy (NCBI): domain Eukaryota; kingdom Metazoa; phylum Chordata; class Mammalia; order Rodentia; family Muridae; genus Apodemus; species Apodemus sylvaticus. Next base: position 221,142 of record NW_026263460.1, read on the forward strand.
ATTTCCTTAAAACGTGATTTTCTGAAAAATTTTGACGAAAGAAAATTCTCCTTTTGGTTCTCTTTAGATGCTACATGTTAAGACGTACACGCCACAACAATTCTTTTCGAGATACAACGTGTAGTTTTGGAGATACAAGCTAATTTTGTACGATGCGTTATTTCTTCTCGTAAAGAGTTTCCAATGCGTACGTATATGTCTTTACTCTGCAAAACTGTATTTCCTTATGAAGTGGTATTCTTACATATCCTTTCGAGAGAAAACTGTCCTGTGCCTTCTCTTTTGAGGCTACACACTTAGACATACACGCAACATGAAAGCTTTTCGACTTACAACGTGTTGTTTAGGAAAAACAAGATAATTTCGCACGATGCGGGATTTCCTTAAAACGTGATTTTCTGAAAAATTTTGACGAAAGAAAATTCTCCTTTTGGTTCTCTTTAGATGCTACATGTTAAGACGTACACGCCACAACAATTCTTTTCGAGATACAACGTGTAGTTTTGGAGATACAAGCTAATTTTGTACGATGCGTTATTTCTTCTCGTAAAGAGTTTCCAATGCGTACGTATATGTCTTTACTCTGCAAAACTGTATTTCCTTATGAAGTGGTATTCTTACATATCCTTTCGAGAGAAAACTGTCCTGTGCCTTCTCTTTTGAGGCTACACACTTAGACATACACGCAACATGAAAGCTTTTCGACTTACAACGTGTTGTTTAGGAAAAACAAGATAATTTCGCACGATGCGGGATTTCCTTAAAACGTGATTTTCTGAAAAATTTTGACGAAAGAAAATTCTCCTTTTGGTTCTCTTTAGATGCTACATGTTAAGACGTACACGCCACAACAATTCTTTTCGAGATACAACGTGTAGTTTTGGAGATACAAGCTAATTTTGTACGATGCGTTATTTCTTCTCATAAAGAGTTTCCAATGCGTACGTATATGTCTTTACTCTGCAAAACTGTATTTCCTTATGAAGTGGTATTCTTACATATCCTTTCGAGAGAAAACTGTCCTGTGCCTTCTCTTTTGAGGCTACACACTTAGACATACACGCAACATGAAAGCTTTTCGACTTACAACGTGTTGTTTAGGAAAAACAAGATAATTTCGCACGATGCGGGATTTCCTTAAAACGTGATTTTCTGAAAAATTTTGACGAAAGAAAATTCTCCTTTTGGTTCTCTTTAGATGCTACATGTTAAGACGTACACGCCACAACAATTCTTTTCGAGATACAACGTGTAGTTTTGGAGATACAAGCTAATTTTGTACGATGCGTTATTTCTTCTCGTAAAGAGTTTCCAATGCGTACGTATATGTCTTTACTCTGCAAAACTGTATTTCCTTATGAAGTGTTATTCTTACATATCCTTTCGAGAGAAAACTGTCCTGTGCCTTCTCTTTTGAGGCTACACACTTAGACATACACACAACATGAAAGCTTTTCGACTTACAACGTGTTGTTTAGGAAAAACAAGATAATTTCGCACGATGCGGGATTTCCTTAAAACGTGATTTTCTGAAAAATTTTGACGAAAGAAAATTCTCCTTTTGGTTCTCTTTAGATGCTACATGTTAAGACGTACACGCCACAACAATTCTTTTCGAGATACAACGTGTAGTTTTGGAGATACAAGCTAATTTTGTACGATGCGTTATTTCTTCTCGTAAAGAGTTTCCAATGCGTACATATATGTCTTTACTCTGCAAAACTGTATTTCCTTATGAAGTGGTATTCTTACATATCCTTTCGAGAGAAAACTGTCCTGTGCCTTCTCTTTTGAGGCTACACACTTAGACATACACGCAACATGAAAGCTTTTCGACTTACAACGTGTTGTTTAGGAAAAACAAGATAATTTCGCAAGATGCGGGATTTCCTTAAAACGTGATTTTCTGAAAAATTTTGACGAAAGAAAATTCTCCTTTTGATTCTCTTTAGATTCTACATGTTAAGACGTACACGCCACAACAATTCTTTTCGAGATACAACGTGTAGTTTTGGAGATACAAGCTAATTTTGTACGATGCGTTATTTCTTCTCGTAAAGAGTTTCCAATGCGTACGTATATGTCTTTACTCTGCAAAACTGTATTTCCTTATGAAGTGTTATTCTTACATATCCTTTCGAGAGAAAACTGTCCTGTGCCTTCTCTTTTGAGGCTACACACTTAGACATACACGCAACATGAAAGCTTTTCGACTTACAACGCGTTGTTTAGGAAAAACAAGATAATTTCGCACGATGCGGGATTTCCTTAAAACGTGATTTTCTGAAAAATTTTGACGAAAGAAAATTCTCCTTTCGGTTCTCTTTAGATGCTACATGTTAAGACGTACACGCCACAACAATTCTTTTCGAGATACAACGTGTAGTTTTGGAGATACAAGCTAATTTTGTACGATGCGTTATTTCTTCTCGTAAAGAGTTTCCAATGCGTACGTATATGTCTTTACTCTGCAAAACTGTATTTCCTTATGAAGTGGTATTCTTACATATCCTTTCGAGAGAAAACTGTCCTGTGCCTTCTCTTTTGAGGCTACACACTTAGACATACACGCAACATGAAAGCTTTTCGACTTACAACGTGTTGTTTAGGAAAAACAAGATAATTTCGCACGATGCGGGATTTCCTTAAAACGTGATTTTCTGAAAAATTTTGACGAAAGAAAATTCTCCTTTTGGTTCTCTTTAGATGCTACATGTTAAGACGTACACGCCACAACAATTCTTTTCGAGATACAACGTGTAGTTTTGGAGATACAAGCTAATTTTGTACGATGCGTTATTTCTTCTCGTAAAGAGTTTCCAATGCGTACGTATATGTCTTTACTCTGCAAAACTGTATTTCCTTATGAAGTGGTATTCTTACATATCCTTTCGAGAGAAAACTGTCCTGTGCCTTCTCTTTTGAGGCTACACACTTAGACATACACGCAACATGAAAGCTTTTCGACTTACAACGTGTTGTTTAGGAAAAACAAGATAATTTCGCACGATGCGGGATTTCCTTAAAACGTGATTTTCTGAAAAATTTTGACGAAAGAAAATTCTCCTTTTGGTTCTCTTTAGATGCTACATGTTAAGACGTACACGCCACAACAATTCTTTTCGAGATACAACGTGTAGTTTTGGAGATACAAGCTAATTTTGTACGATGCGTTATTTCTTCTCATAAAGAGTTTCCAATGCGTACGTATATGTCTTTACTCTGCAAAACTGTATTTCCTTATGAAGTGGTATTCTTACATATCCTTTCGAGAGAAAACTGTCCTGTGCCTTCTCTTTTGAGGCTACACACTTAGACATACACGCAACATGAAAGCTTTTCGACTTACAACGTGTTGTTTAGGAAAAACAAGATAATTTCGCACGATGCGGGATTTCCTTAAAACGTGATTTTCTGAAAAATTTTGACGAAAGAAAATTCTCCTTTCGGTTCTCTTTAGATGCTACATGTTAAGACGTACACGCCACAACAATTCTTTTCGAGATACAACGTGTAGTTTTGGAGATACAAGCTAATTTTGTACGATGCGTTATTTCTTCTCGTAAAGAGTTTCCAATGCGTACGTATATGTCTTTACTCTGCAAAACTGTATTTCCTTATGAAGTGGTATTCTTACATATCCTTTCGAGAGAAAACTGTCCTGTGCCTTCTCTTTTGAGGCTACACACTTAGACATACACGCAACATGAAAGCTTTTCGACTTACAACGTGTTGTTTAGGAAAAACAAGATAATTTCGCACGATGCGGGATTTCCTTAAAACGTGATTTTCTGAAAAATTTTGACGAAAGAAAATTCTCCTTTCGGTTCTCTTTAGATGCTACATGTTAAGACGTACACGCCACAACAATTCTTTTCGAGATACAACGTGTAGTTTTGGAGATACAAGCTAATTTTGTACGATGCGTTATTTCTTCTCGTAAAGAGTTTCCAATGCGTACGTATATGTCTTTACTCTGCAAAACTGTATTTCCTTATGAAGTGGTATTCTTACATATCCTTTCGAGAGAAAACTGTCCTGTGCCTTCTCTTTTGAGGCTACACACTTAGACATACACGCAACATGAAAGCTTTTCGACTTACAACGTGTTGTTTAGGAAAAACAAGATAATTTCGCACGATGCGGGATTTCCTTAAAACGTGATTTTCTGAAAAATTTTGACGAAAGAAAATTCTCCTTTCGGTTCTCTTTAGATGCTACATGTTAAGACGTACACGCCACAACAATTCTTTTCGAGATACAACGTGTAGTTTTGGAGATACAAGCTAATTTTGTACGATGCGTTATTTCTTCTCGTAAAGAGTTTCCAATGCGTACGTATATGTCTTTACTCTGCAAAACTGTATTTCCTTATGAAGTGGTATTCTTACATATCCTTTCGAGAGAAAACTGTCCTGTGCCTTCTCTTTTGAGGCTACACACTTAGACATACACGCAACATGAAAGCTTTTCGACTTACAACGTGTTGTTTAGGAAAAAAAAAGATAATTTCGCACGATGCGGGATTTCCTTAAAACGTGATTTTCTGAAAAATTTTGACGAAAGAAAATTCTCCTTTCGGTTCTCTTTAGATGCTACATGTTAAGACGTACACGCCACAACAATTCTTTTCGAGATACAACGTGTAGTTTTGGAGATACAAGCTAATTTTGTACGATGCGTTATTTCTTCTCGTAAAGAGTTTCCAATGCGTACGTATATGTCTTTACTCTGCAAAACTGTATTTCCTTATGAAGTGGTATTCTTACATATCCTTTCGAGAGAAAACTGTCCTGTGCCTTCTCTTTTGAGGCTACACACTTAGACATACACGCAACATGAAAGCTTTTCGACTTACAACGTGTTGTTTAGGAAAAACAAGATAATTTCGCACGATGCGGGATTTCCTTAAAACGTGATTTTCTGAAAAATTTTGACGTAAGAAAATTCTCCTTTCGGTTCTCTTTAGATGCTACATGTTAAGACGTACACGCCACAACAATTCTTTTCGAGATACAACGTGTAGTTTTGGAGATACAAGCTAATTTTGTACGATGCGTTATTTCTTCTCGTAAAGAGTTTCCAATGCGTACGTATATGTCTTTACTCTGCAAAACTGTATTTCCTTATGAAGTGGTATTCTTACATATCCTTTCGAGAGAAAACTGTCCTGTGCCTTCTCTTTTGAGGCTACACACTTAGACATACACGCAACATGAAAGCTTTTCGACTTACAACGTGTTGTTTAGGAAAAACAAGATAATTTCGCACGATGCGGGATTTCCTTAAAACGTGATTTTCTGAAAAATTTTGACGAAAGAAAATTCTCCTTTTGGTTCTCTTTAGATGCTACATGTTAAGACGTACACGCCACAACAATTCTTTTCGAGATACAACGTGTAGTTTTGGAGATACAAGCTAATTTTGTACGATGCGTTATTTCTTCTCGTAAAGAGTTTCCAATGCGTACGTATATGTCTTTACTCTGCAAAACTGTATTTCCTTATGAAGTGGTATTCTTACATATCCTTTCGAGAGAAAACTGTCCTGTGCCTTCTCTTTTGAGGCTACACACTTAGACATACACGCAACATGAAAGCTTTTCGACTTACAACGTGTTGTTTAGGAAAAACAAGATAATTTCGCACGATGCGGGATTTCCTTAAAACGTGATTTTCTGAAAAATTTTGACGAAAGAAAATTCTCCTTTTGGTTCTCTTTAGATGCTACATGTTAAGACGTACACGCCACAACAATTCTTTTCGAGATACAACGTGTAGTTTTGGAGATACAAGCTAATTTTGTACGATGCGTTATTTCTTCTCGTAAAGAGTTTCCAATGCGTACGTATATGTCTTTACTCTGCAAAACTGTATTTCCTTATGAAGTGGTATTCTTACATATCCTTTCGAGAGAAAACTGTCCTGTGCCTTCTCTTTTGAGGCTACACACTTAGACATACACACAACATGAAAGCTTTTCGACTTACAACGTGTTGTTTAGGAAAAACAAGATAATTTCGCACGATGCGGGATTTCCTTAAAACGTGATTTTCTGAAAAATTTTGACGAAAGAAAATTCTCCTTTTGGTTCTCTTTAGATGCTACATGTTAAGACGTACACGCCACAACAATTCTTTTCGAGATACAACGTGTAGTTTTGGAGATACAAGCTAATTTTGTACGATGCGTTATTTCTTCTCGTAAAGAGTTTCCAATGCGTACATATATGTCTTTACTCTGCAAAACTGTATTTCCTTATGAAGTGGTATTCTTACATATCCTTTCGAGAGAAAACTGTCCTGTGCCTTCTCTTTTGAGGCTACACACTTAGACATACACGCAACATGAAAGCTTTTCGACTTACAACGTGTTGTTTAGGAAAAACAAGATAATTTCGCAAGATGCGGGATTTCCTTAAAACGTGATTTTCTGAAAAATTTTGACGAAAGAAAATTCTCCTTTTGATTCTCTTTAGATTCTACATGTTAAGACGTACACGCCACAACAATTCTTTTCGAGATACAACGTGTAGTTTTGGAGATACAAGCTAATTTTGTACGATGCGTTATTTCTTCTCGTAAAGAGTTTCCAATGCGTACGTATATGTCTTTACTCTGCAAAACTGTATTTCCTTATGAAGTGTTATTCTTACATATCCTTTCGAGAGAAAACTGTCCTGTGCCTTCTCTTTTGAGGCTACACACTTAGACATACACGCAACATGAAAGCTTTTCGACTTACAACGCGTTGTTTAGGAAAAACAAGATAATTTCGCACGATGCGGGATTTCCTTAAAACGTGATTTTCTGAAAAATTTTGACGAAAGAAAATTCTCCTTTCGGTTCTCTTTAGATGCTACATGTTAAGACGTACACGCCACAACAATTCTTTTCGAGATACAACGTGTAGTTTTGGAGATACAAGCTAATTTTGTACGATGCGTTATTTCTTCTCGTAAAGAGTTTCCAATGCGTACGTATATGTCTTTACTCTGCAAAACTGTATTTCCTTATGAAGTGGTATTCTTACATATCCTTTCGAGAGAAAACTGTCCTGTGCCTTCTCTTTTGAGGCTACACACTTAGACATACACGCAACATGAAAGCTTTTCGACTTACAACGTGTTGTTTAGGAAAAACAAGATAATTTCGCACGATGCGGGATTTCCTTAAAACGTGATTTTCTGAAAAATTTTGACGAAAGAAAATTCTCCTTTTGGTTCTCTTTAGATGCTACATGTTAAGACGTACACGCCACAACAATTCTTTTCCAGATACAACGTGTAGTTTTGGAGATACAAGCTAATTTTGTACGATGCGTTATTTCTTCTCGTAGAGTTTCCAATGCGTACGTATATGTCTTTACTCTGCAAAACTGTATTTCCTTATGAAGTGGTATTCTTACATATCCTTTCGAGAGAAAACTGTCCTGTGCCTTCTCTTTTGAGGCTACACACTTAGACATACACGCAACATGAAAGCTTTTCGACTTACAACGTGTTGTTTAGGAAAAACAAGATAATTTCGCACGATGCGGGATTTCCTTAAAACGTGATTTTCTGAAAAATTTTGACGAAAGAAAATTCTCCTTTTGGTTCTCTTTAGATGCTACATGTTAAGACGTACACGCCACAACAATTCTTTTCGAGATACAACGTGTAGTTTTGGAGATACAAGCTAATTTTGTACGATGCGTTATTTCTTCTCATAAAGAGTTTCCAATGCGTACGTATATGTCTTTACTCTGCAAAACTGTATTTCCTTATGAAGTGGTATTCTTACATATCCTTTCGAGAGAAAACTGTCCTGTGCCTTCTCTTTTGAGGCTACACACTTAGACATACACGCAACATGAAAGCTTTTCGACTTACAACGTGTTGTTTAGGAAAAACAAGATAATTTCGCACGATGCGGGATTTCCTTAAAACGTGATTTTCTGAAAAATTTTGACGAAAGAAAATTCTCCTTTCGGTTCTCTTTAGATGCTACATGTTAAGACGTACACGCCACAACAATTCTTTTCGAGATACAACGTGTAGTTTTGGAGATACAAGCTAATTTTGTACGATGCGTTATTTCTTCTCGTAAAGAGTTTCCAATGCGTACGTATATGTCTTTACTCTGCAAAACTGTATTTCCTTATGAAGTGGTATTCTTACATATCCCTTCGAGAGAAAACTGTCCTGTGCCTTCTCTTTTGAGGCTACACACTTAGACATACACGCAACATGAAAGCTTTTCGACTTACAACGTGTTGTTTAGGAAAAACAAGATAATTTCGCAAGATGCGGGATTTCCTTAAAACGTGATTTTCTGAAAAATTTTGACGAAAGAAAATTCTCCTTTTGATTCTCTTTAGATTCTACATGTTAAGACGTACACGCCACAACAATTCTTTTCGAGATACAACGTGTAGTTTTGGAGATACAAGCTAATTTTGTACGATGCGTTATTTCTTCTCGTAAAGAGTTTCCAATGCGTACGTATATGTCTTTACTCTGCAAAACTGTATTTCCTTATGAAGTGTTATTCTTACATATCCTTTCGAGAGAAAACTGTCCTGTGCCTTCTCTTTTGAGGCTACACACTTAGACATACACGCAACATGAAAGCTTTTCGACTTACAACGCGTTGTTTAGGAAAAACAAGATAATTTCGCACGATGCGGGATTTCCTTAAAACGTGATTTTCTGAAAAATTTTGACGAAAGAAAATTCTCCTTTCGGTTCTCTTTAGATGCTACATGTTAAGACGTACACGCCACAACAATTCTTTTCGAGATACAACGTGTAGTTTTGGAGATACAAGCTAATTTTGTACGATGCGTTATTTCTTCTCGTAAAGAGTTTCCAATGCGTACGTATATGTCTTTACTCTGCAAAACTGTATTTCCTTATGAAGTGGTATTCTTACATATCCTTTCGAGAGAAAACTGTCCTGTGCCTTCTCTTTTGAGGCTACACACTTAGACATACACGCAACATGAAAGCTTTTCGACTTACAACGTGTTGTTTAGGAAAAACAAGATAATTTCGCACGATGCGGGATTTCCTTAAAACGTGATTTTCTGAAAAATTTTGACGAAAGAAAATTCTCCTTTTGGTTCTCTTTAGATGCTACATGTTAAGACGTACACGCCACAACAATTCTTTTCGAGATACAACGTGTAGTTTTGGAGATACAAGCTAATTTTGTACGATGCGTTATTTCTTCTCGTAAAGAGTTTCCAATGCGTACGTATATGTCTTTACTCTGCAAAACTGTATTTCCTTATGAAGTGGTATTCTTACATATCCTTTCGAGAGAAAACTGTCCTGTGCCTTCTCTTTTGAGGCTACACACTTAGACATACACGCAACATGAAAGCTTTTCGACTTACAACGTGTTGTTTAGGAAAAACAAGATAATTTCGCACGATGCGGGATTTCCTTAAACGTGATTTTCTGAAAAATTTTGACGAAAGAAAATTCTCCTTTTGGTTCTCTTTAGATGCTACATGTTAAGACGTACACGCCACAACAATTCTTTTCGAGATACAACGTGTAGTTTTGGAGATACAAGCTAATTTTGTACGATGCGTTATTTCTTCTCATAAAGAGTTTCCAATGCGTACGTATATGTCTTTACTCTGCAAAACTGTATTTCCTTATGAAGTGGTATTCTTACATATCCTTTCGAGAGAAAACTGTCCTGTGCCTTCTCTTTTGAGGCTACACACTTAGACATACACGCAACATGAAAGCTTTTCGACTTACAACGTGTTGTTTAGGAAAAACAAGATAATTTCGCACGATGCGGGATTTCCTTAAAACGTGATTTTCTGAAAAATTTTGACGAAAGAAAATTCTCCTTTCGGTTCTCTTTAGATGCTACATGTTAAGACGTACACGCCACAACAATTCTTTTCGAGATACAACGTGTAGTTTTGGAGATACAAGCTAATTTTGTACGATGCGTTATTTCTTCTCGTAAAGAGTTTCCAATGCGTACGTATATGTCTTTACTCTGCAAAACTGTATTTCCTTATGAAGTGGTATTCTTACATATCCTTTCGAGAGAAAACTGTCCTGTGCCTTCTCTTTTGAGGCTACACACTTAGACATACACGCAACATGAAAGCTTTTCGACTTACAACGTGTTGTTTAGGAAAAACAAGATAATTTCGCACGATGCGGGATTTCCTTAAAACGTGATTTTCTGAAAAATTTTGACGAAAGAAAATTCTCCTTTCGGTTCTCTTTAGATGCTACATGTTAAGACGTACACGCCACAACAATTCTTTTCGAGATACAACGTGTAGTTTTGGAGATACAAGCTAATTTTGTACGATGCGTTATTTCTTCTCGTAAAGAGTTTCCAATGCGTACGTATATGTCTTTACTCTGCAAAACTGTATTTCCTTATGAAGTGGTATTCTTACATATCCTTTCGAGAGAAAACTGTCCTGTGCCTTCTCTTTTGAGGCTATACACTTAGACATACACGCAACATGAAAGCTTTTCGACTTACAACGTGTTGTTTAGGAAAAACAAGATAATTTCGCACGATGCGGGATTTCCTTAAAACGTGATTTTCTGAAAAATTTGAACGAAAGAAAATTCTCCTTTTGGTTCTCTTTAGATGCTACATGTTAAGACGTACACGCCACAACAATTCTTTTCGAGATACAACGTGTAGTTTTGGAGATACAAGCTAATTTTGTACGATGCGTTATTTCTTCTCGTAAAGAGTTTCCAATGCGTACGTATATGTCTTTACTCTGCAAAACTGTATTTCCTTATGAAGTGGTATTCTTACATATCCTTTCGAGAGAAAACTGTCCTGTGCCTTCTCTTTTGAGGCTACACACTTAGACATACACGCAACATGAAAGCTTTTCGACTTACAACATGTTGTTTAGGAAAAACAAGATAATTTCGCACGATGCGGGATTTCCTTAAAACGTGATTTTCTGAAAAATTTTGACGAAAGAAAATTCTCCTTTTGGTTCTCTTTAGATGCTACATGTTAAGACGTACACGCCACAACAATTCTTTTCGAGATACAACGTGTAGTTTTGGAGATACAAGCTAATTTTGTACGATGCGTTATTTCTTCTCGTAAAGAGTTTCCAATGCGTACGTATATGTCTTTACTCTGCAAAACTGTATTTCCTTATGAAGTGGTATTCTTACATATCCTTTCGAGAGAAAACTGTCCTGTGCCTTCTCTTTTGAGGCTACACACTTAGACATACACGCAACATGAAAGCTTTTCGACTTACAACGTGTTGTTTAGGAAAAACAAGATAATTTCGCACGATGCGGGATTTCCTTAAAACGTGATTTTCTGAAAAATTTTGACGAAAGAAAATTCTCCTTTTGGTTCTCTTTAGATGCTACATGTTAAGACGTACACGCCACAACAATTCTTTTCGAGATACAACGTGTAGTTTTGGAGATACAAGCTAATTTTGTACGATGCGTTATTTCTTCTCGTAAAGAGTTTCCAATGCGTACGTATATGTCTTTACTCTGCAAAACTGTATTTCCTTATGAAGTGGTATTCGTACATATCCTTTCGAGAGAAAACTGTCCTGTGCCTTCTCTTTTGAGGCTACACACTTAGACATACACGCAACATGAAAGCTTTTCGACTTACAACGTGTTGTTTAGGAAAAACAAGATAATTTCGCACGATGCGGGATTTCCTTAAAACGTGATTTTCTGAAAAATTTTGACGAAAGAAAATTCTCCTTTTGGTTCTCTTTAGATGCTACATGTTAAGACGTACACGCCACAACAATTCTTTTCGAGATACAACGTGTAGTTTTGGAGATACAAGCTAATTTTGTACGATGCGTTATTTCTTCTCGTAAAGAGTTTCCAATGCGTACGTATATGTCTTTACTCTGCAAAACTGTATTTCCTTATGAAGTGGTATTCTTACATATCCTTTCGAGAGAAAACTGTCCTGTGCCTTCTCTTTTGAGGCTACACACTTAGACATACACGCAACATGAAAGCTTTTCGACTTACAACGTGTTGTTTAGGAAAAACAAGATAATTTCGCACGATGCGGGATTTCCTTAAAACGTGATTTTCTGAAAAATTTTGACGAAAGAAAATTCTCCTTTTGGTTCTCTTTAGATGCTACATGTTAAGACGTACACGCCACAACAATTCTTTTCGAGATACAACGTGTAGTTTTGGAGATACAAGCTAATTTTGTACGATGCGTTATTTCTTCTCATAAAGAGTTTCCAATGCGTACATATATGTCTTTACTCTGCAAAACTGTATTTCCTTATGAAGTGGTATTCTTACATATCCTTTCGAGAGAAAACTGTCCTGTGCCTTCTCTTTTGAGGCTACACACTTAGACATACACGCAACATGAAAGCTTTTCGACTTACAACGTGTTGTTTAGGAAAAACAAGATAATTTCGCACGATGCGGGATTTCCTTAAAACGTGATTTTCTGAAAAATTTTGACGAAAGAAAATTCTCCTTTCGGTTCTCTTTAGATGCTACATGTTAAGACGTACACGCCACAACAATTCTTTTCGAGATACAACGTGTAGTTTTGGAGATACAAGCTAATTTTGTACGATGCGTTATTTCTTCTCGTAAAGAGTTTCCAATGCGTACGTATATGTCTTTACTCTGCAAAACTGTATTTCCTTATGAAGTGGTATTCTTACATATCCTTTCGAGAGAAAACTGTCCTGTGCCTTCTCTTTTGAGGCTACACACTTAGACATACACGCAACATGAAAGCTTTTCGACTTACAACGTGTTGTTTAGGAAAAACAAGATAATTTCGCACGATGCGGGATTTCCTTAAAACGTGATTTTCTGAAAAATTTTGACGAAAGAAAATTCTCCTTTTGGTTCTCTTTAGATGCTACATGTTAAGACGTACACGCCACAACAATTCTTTTCGAGATACAACGTGTAGTTTTGGAGATACAAGCTAATTTTGTACGATGCGTTATTTCTTCTCGTAAAGAGTTTCCAATGCGTACGTATATGTCTTTACTCTGCAAAACTGTATTTCCTTATGAAGTGGTATTCTTACATATCCTTTCGAGAGAAAACTGTCCTGTGCCTTCTCTTTTGAGGCTACACACTTAGACATACACGCAACATGAAAGCTTTTCGACTTACAACGTGTTGTTTAGGAAAAACAAGATAATTTCGCACGATGCGGGATTTCCTTAAAACGTGATTTTCTGAAAAATTTTGACGAAAGAAAATTCTCCTTTCGGTTCCCTTTAGATGCTACATGTTAAGACGTACACGCCACAACAATTCTTTTCGAGATACAACGTGTAGTTTTGGAGATACAAGCTAATTTTGTATGATGCGTTATTTCTTCTCGTAAAGAGTTTCCAATGCGTACGTATATGTCTTTACTCTGCAAAACTGTATTTCCTTATGAAGTGGTATTCTTACATATCCTTTCGAGAGAAAACTGTCCTGTGCCTTCTCTTTTGAGGCTACACACTTAGACATACACGCAACATGAAAGCTTTTCGACTTACAACGTGTTGTTTAGGAAAAACAAGATAATTTCGCACGATGCGGGATTTCCTTAAAACGTGATTTTCTGAAAAATTTTGACGAAAGACAATTCTCCTTTCGGTTCTCTTTAGATGCTACATGTTAAGACGTACACGCCACAACAATTCTTTTCGAGATACAACGTGTAGTTTTGGAGATACAAGCTAATTTTGTACGATGCGTTATTTCTTCTCGTAAAGAGTTTCCAATGCGTACGTATATGTCTTTACTCTGCAAAACTGTATTTCCTTATGAAGTGGTATTCTTACATATCCTTTCGAGAGAAAACTGTCCTGTGCCTTCTCTTTTGAGGCTACACACTTAGACATACACGCAACATGAAAGCTTTTCGACTTACAACGTGTTGTTTAGGAAAAACAAGATAATTTCGCACGATGCGGGATTTCCTTAAAACGTGATTTTCTGAAAAATTTTGACGAAAGAAAATTCTCCTTTTGGTTCTCTTTAGATGCTACATGTTAAGACGTACACGCCACAACAATTCGTTTCGAGATACAACGTGTAGTTTTGGAGATACAAGCTAATTTTGTACGATGCGTTATTTCTTCTCGTAAAGAGTTTCCAATGCGTACGTATATGTCTTTACTCTGCAAAACTGTATTTCCTTATGAAGTGGTATTCTTACATATCCTTTCGAGAGAAAACTGTCCTGTGCCTTCTCTTTTGAGGCTACACACTTAGACATACACGCAACATGAAAGCTTTTCGACTTACAACGCGTTGTTTAGGAAAAACAAGATAATTTCGCACGATGCGGGATTTCCTTAAAACGTGATTTTCTGAAAAATTTTGACGAAAGAAAATTCTCCTTTCGGTTCTCTTTAGATGCTACATGTTAAGACGTACACGCCACAACAATTCTTTTCGAGATACAACGTGTAGTTTTGGAGATACAAGCTAATTTTGTACGATGCGTTATTTCTTCTCGTAAAGAGTTTCCAATGCGTACGTATATGTCTTTACTCTGCAAAACTGTATTTCCTTATGAAGTGGTATTCTTACATATCCTTTCGAGAGAAAACTGTCCTGTGCCTTCTCTTTTGAGGCTACACACTTAGACATACACGCAACATTAACGCTTTTCGACTTACAACGTGTTGTTTAGGAAAAACAAGATAATTTCGCACGATGCGGGATTTCCTTAAAACGTGATTTTCTGAAAAATTTTGACGAAAGAAAATTCTCCTTTCGGTTCTCTTTAGATGCTACATGTTAAGACGTACACGCCACAACAATTCTTTTCGAGATACAACGTGTAGTTTTGGAGATACAAGCTAATTTTGTACGATGCGTTATTTCTTCTCATAAAGAGTTTCCAATGCGTACGTATATGTCTTTACTCTGCAAAACTGTATTTCCTTATGAAGTGGTATTCTTACATATCCTTTCGAGAGAAAACTGTCCTGTGCCTTCTCTTTTGAGGCTACACACTTAGACATACACGCAACATGAAAGCTTTTCGACTTACAACGTGTTGTTTAGGAAAAACAAGATAATTTCGCACGCTGCGGGATTTCCTTAAAACGTGATTTTCTGAAAAATTTTGACGAAAGAAAATTCTCCTTTTGGTTCTCTTTAGATGCTACATGTTAAGACGTACACGCCACAACAATTCTTTTCGAGATACAACGTGTAGTTTTGGAGATACAAGCTAATTTTGTACGATGCGTTATTTCTTCTCATAAAGAGTTTCCAATGCGTACGTATATGTCTTTACTCTGCAAAACTGTATTTCCTTATGAAGTGGTATTCTTACATATCCTTTCGAGAGAAAACTGTCCTGTGCCTTCTCTTTTGAGGCTACACACTTAGACATACACGCAACATGAAAGCTTTTCGACTTACAACGTGTTGTTTAGGAAAAACAAGATAATTTCGCACGATGCGGGATTTCCTTAAAACGTGATTTTCTGAAAAATTTTGACGAAAGAAAATTCTCCTTTCGGTTCTCTTTAGATGCTACATGTTAAGACGTACACGCCACAACAATTCTTTTCGAGATACAACGTGTAGTTTTGGAGATACAAGCTAATTTTGTACGATGCGTTATTTCTTCTCGTAAAGAGTTTCCAATGCGTACGTATATGTCTTTACTCTGCAAAACTGTATTTCCTTATGAAGTGGTATTCTTACATATCCTTTCGAGAGAAAACTGTCCTGTGCCTTCTCTTTTGAGGCTACACACTTAGACATACACGCAACATGAAAGCTTTTCGACTTACAACGTGTTGTTTAGGAAAAACAAGATAATTTCGCACGATGCGGGATTTCCTTAAAACGTGATTTTCTGAAAAATTTTGACGAAAGAAAATTCTCCTTTTGGTTCTCTTTAGATGCTACATGTTAAGACGTACACGCCACAACAATTCTTTTCGAGATACAACGTGTAGTTTTGGAGATACAAGCTAATTTTGTACGATGCGTTATTTCTTCTCGTAAAGAGTTTCCAATGCGTACGTATATGTCTTTACTCTGCAAAACTGTATTTCCTTATGAAGTGGTATTCTTACATATCCTTTCGAGAGAAAACTGTCCTGTGCCTTCTCTTTTGAGGCTACACACTTAGACATACACGCAACATGAAAGCTTTTCGACTTACAACGTGTTGTTTAGGAAAAACAAGATAATTTCGCACGATGCGGGATTTCCTTAAAACGTGATTTTCTGAAAAATTTTGACGAAAGAAAATTCTCCTTTCGGTTCTCTTTAGATGCTACATGTTAAGACGTACACGCCACAACAATTCTTTTCGAGATACAACGTGTAGTTTTGGAGATACAAGCTAATTTTGTACGATGCGTTATTTCTTCTCGTAAAGAGTTTCCAATGCGTACGTATATGTCTTTACTCTGCAAAACTGTATTTCCTTATGAAGTGGTATTCTTACATATCCTTTCGAGAGAAAACTGTCCTGTGCCTTCTCTTTTGAGGCTACACACTTAGACATACACGCAACATGAAAGCTTTTCGACTTACAACGTGTTGTTTAGGAAAAACAAGATAATTTCGCACGATGCGGGATTTCCTTAAAACGTGATTTTCTGAAAAATTTTGACGAAAGAAAATTCTCCTTTTGGTTCTCTTTAGATGCTACATGTTAAGACGTACACGCCACAACAATTCTTTTCGAGATACAACGTGTAGTTTTGGAGATACAAGCTAATTTTGTACGATGCGTTATTTCTTCTCGTAAAGAGTTTCCAATGCGTACGTATATGTCTTTACTCTGCAAAACTGTATTTCCTTATGAAGTGGTATTCTTACATATCCTTTCGAGAGAAAACTGTCCTGTGCCTTCTCTTTTGAGGCTACACACTTAGACATACACGCAACATGAAAGCTTTTCGACTTACAACGTGTTGTTTAGGAAAAACAAGATAATTTCGCACGATGCGGGATTTCCTTAAAACGTGATTTTCTGAAAAATTTTGACGAAAGAAAATTCTCCTTTTGGTTCTCTTTAGATGCTACATGTTAAGACGTACACGCCACAACAATTCTTTTCGAGATACAACGTGTAGTTTTGGAGATACAAGCTAATTTTGTACGATGCGTTATTTCTTCTCGTAAAGAGTTTCCAATGCGTACGTATATGTCTTTACTCTGCAAAACTGTATTTCCTTATGAAGTGGTATTCTTACATATCCTTTCGAGAGAAAACTGTCCTGTGCCTTCTCTTTTGAGGCTACACACTTAGACATACACGCAACATGAAAGCTTTTCGACTTACAACGTGTTGTTTAGGAAAAACAAGATAATTTCGCACGATGCGGGATTTCCTTAAAACGTGATTTTCTGAAAAATTTTGACGAAAGAAAATTCTCCTTTTGGTTCTCTTTAGATGCTACATGTTAAGACGTACACGCCACAACAATTCTTTTCGAGATACAACGTGTAGTTTTGGAGATACAAGCTAATTTTGTACGATGCGTTATTTCTTCTCGTAAAGAGTTTCCAATGCGTACGTATATGTCTTTACTCTGCAAAAACTGTATTTCCTTATGAAGTGGTATTCTTACATATCCTTTCGAGAGAAAACTGTCCTGTGCCTTCTCTTTTGAGGCTACACACTTAGACATACACGCAACATGAAAGCTTTTCGACTTACAACGTGTTGTTTAGGAAAAACAAGATAATTTCGCACGATGCGGGATTTCCTTAAAACGTGATTTTCTGAAAAATTTTGACGAAAGAAAATTCTCCTTTTGGTTCTCTTTAGATGCTACATGTTAAGACGTACACGCCACAACAATTCTTTTCGAGATACAACGTGTAGTTTTGGAGATACAAGCTAATTTTGTACGATGCGTTATTTCTTCTCATAAGAGTTTCCAATGCGTACGTATATGTCTTTACTCTGCAAAACTGTATTTCCTTATGAAGTGTTATTCTTACATATCCTTTCGAGAGAAAACTGTCCTGTGCCTTCTCTTTTGAGGCTACACACTTAGACATACACGCAACATGAAAGCTTTTCGACTTACAACGTGTTGTTTAGGAAAAACAAGATAATTTCGCACGATGCGGGATTTCCTTAAAACGTGATTTTCTGAAAAATTTTGACGAAAGAAAATTCTCCTTTCGGTTCTCTTTAGATGCTACATGTTAAGACGTACACGCCACAACAATTCTTTTCGAGATACAACGTGTAGTTTTGGAGATACAAGCTAATTTTGTACGATGCGTTATTTCTTCTCGTAAAGAGTTTCCAATGCGTACGTATATGTCTTTACTCTGCAAAACTGTATTTCCTTATGAAGTGGTATTCTTACATATCCTTTCGAGAGAAAACTGTCCTGTGCCTTCTCTTTTGAGGCTACACACTTAGACATACACGCAACATGAAAGCTTTTCGACTTACAACGTGTTGTTTAGGAAAAACAAGATAATTTCGCACGATGCGGGATTTCCTTAAAACGTGATTTTCTGAAAAATTTTGACGAAAGAAAATTCTCCTTTCGGTTCTCTTTAGATGCTACAAGTTAAGACGTACACGCCACAACAATTCTTTTCGAGATACAACGTGTAGTTTTGGAGATACAAGCTAATTTTGTACGATGCGTTATTTCTTCTCGTAAAGAGTTTCCAATGCGTACGTATATGTCTTTACTCTGCAAAACTGTATTTCCTTATGAAGTGGTATTCTTACATATCCTTTCGAGAGAAAACTGTCCTGTGCCTTCTCTTTTGAGGCTACACACTTAGACATACACGCAACATGAAAGCTTTTCGACTTACAACGTGTTGTTTAGGAAAAACAAGATAATTTCGCACGATGCGGGATTTCCTTAAAACGTGATTTTCTGAAAAATTTTGACGAAAGAAAATTCTCCTTTTGGTTCTCTTTAGATGCTACATGTTAAGACGTACACGCCACAACAATTCTTTTCGAGATACAACGTGTAGTTTTGGAGATACAAGCTAATTTTGTACGATGCGTTATTTCTTCTCGTAAAGAGTTTCCAATGCGTACGTATATGTCTTTACTCTGCAAAACTGTATTTCCTTATGAAGTGGTATTCTTACATATCCTTTCGAGAGAAAACTGTCCTGTGCCTTCTCTTTTGAGGCTACACACTTAGACATACACGCAACATGAAAGCTTTTCGACTTACAACGTGTTGTTTAGGAAAAACAAGATAATTTCGCACGATGCGGGATTTCCTTAAAACGTGATTTTCTGAAAAATTTTGACGAAAGAAAATTCTCCTTTCGGTTCTCTTTAGATGCTACATGTTAAGACGTACACGCCACAACAATTCTTTTCGAGATACAACGTGTAGTTTTGGAGATACAAGCTAATTTTGTACGATGCGTTATTTCTTCTCGTAAAGAGTTTCCAATGCGTACGTATATGTCTTTACTCTGCAAAACTGTATTTCCTTATGAAGTGGTATTCTTACATATCCTTTCGAGAGAAAACTGTCCTGTGCCTTCTCTTTTGAGGCTACACACTTAGACATACACGCAACATGAAAGCTTTTCGACTTACAACGTGTTGTTTAGGAAAAACAAGATAATTTCGCACGATGCGGGATTTCCTTAAAACGTGATTTTCTGAAAAATTTTGACGAAAGAAAATTCTCCTTTCGGTTCTCTTTAGATGCTACATGTTAAGACGTACACGCCACAACAATTCTTTTCGAGATACAACGTGTAGTTTTGGAGATACAAGCTAATTTTGTACGATGCGTTATTTCTTCTCGTAAAGAGTTTCCAATGCGTACGTATATGTCTTTACTCTGCAAAACTGTATTTCCTTATGAAGTGGTATTCTTACATATCCTTTCGAGAGAAAACTGTCCTGTGCCTTCTCTTTTGAGGCTACACACTTAGACATACACGCAACATGAAAGCTTTTCGACTTACAACGTGTTGTTTAGGAAAAACAAGATAATTTCGCACGATGCGGGATTTCCTTAAAACGTGATTTTCTGAAAAATTTTGACGAAAGAAAATTCTCCTTTTGGTTCTCTTTAGATGCTACATGTTAAGACGTACACGCCACAACAATTCTTTTCGAGATACAACGTGTAGTTTTGGAGATACAAGCTAATTTTGTACGATGCGTTATTTCTTCTCGTAAAGAGTTTCCAATGCGTACGTATATGTCTTTACTCTGCAAAACTGTATTTCCTTATGAAGTGGTATTCTTACATATCCTTTCGAGAGAAAACTGTCCTGTGCCTTCTCTTTTGAGGCTACACACTTAGACATACACGCAACATGAAAGCTTTTCGACTTACAACGTGTTGTTTAGGAAAAACAAGATAATTTCGCACGATGCGGGATTTCCTTAAAACGTGATTTTCTGAAAAATTTTGACGAAAGAAAATTCTCCTTTTGGTTCTCTTTAGATGCTACATGTTAAGACGTACACGCCACAACAATTCTTTTCGAGATACAACGTGTAGTTTTGGAGATACAAGCTAATTTTGTACGATGCGTTATTTCTTCTCGTAAAGAGTTTCCAATGCGTACGTATATGTCTTTACTCTGCAAAACTGTATTTCCTTATGAAGTGGTATTCTTACATATCCTTTCGAGAGAAAACTGTCCTGTGCCTTCTCTTTTGAGGCTACACACTTAGACATACACGCAACATGAAAGCTTTTCGACTTACAACGTGTTGTTTAGGAAAAACAAGATAATTTCGCACGATGCGGGATTTCCTTAAAACGTGATTTTCTGAAAAATTTTGACGAAAGAAAATTCTCCTTTTGGTTCTCTTTAGATGCTACATGTTAAGACGTACACGCCACAACAATTCTTTTCGAGATACAACGTGTAGTTTTGGAGATACAAGCTAATTTTGTACGATGCGTTATTTCTTCTCGTAAAGAGTTTCCAATGCGTACGTATATGTCTTTACTCTGCAAAACTGTATTTCCTTATGAAGTGGTATTCTTACATATCCTTTCGAGAGAAAACTGTCCTGTGCCTTCTCTTTTGAGGCTACACACTTAGACATACACGCAACATGAAAGCTTTTCGACTTACAACGTGTTGTTTAGGAAAAACAAGATAATTTCGCACGATGCGGGATTTCCTTAAAACGTGATTTTCTGAAAAATTTTGACGAAAGAAAATTCTCCTTTTGGTTCTCTTTAGATGCTACATGTTAAGACGTACACGCCACAACAATTCTTTTCGAGATACAACGTGTAGTTTTGGAGATACAAGCTAATTTTGTACGATGCGTTATTTCTTCTCATAAGAGTTTCCAATGCGTACGTATATGTCTTTACTCTGCAAAACTGTATTTCCTTATGAAGTGGTATTCTTACATATCCTTTCGAGAGAAAACTGTCCTGTGCCTTCTCTTTTGAGGCTACACACTTAGACATACACGCAACATGAAAGCTTTTCGACTTACAACGTGTTGTTTAGGAAAAACAAGATAATTTCGCACGATGCGGGATTTCCTTAAAACGTGATTTTCTGAAAAATTTTGACGAAAGAAAATTCTCCTTTCGGTTCTCTTTAGATGCTACATGTTAAGACGTACACGCCACAACAATTCTTTTCGAGATACAACGTGTAGTTTTGGAGATACAAGCTAATTTTGTACGATGCGTTATTTCTTCTCGTAAAGAGTTTCCAATGCGTACGTATATGTCTTTACTCTGCAAAACTGTATTTCCTTATGAAGTGGTATTCTTACATATCCTTTCGAGAGAAAACTGTCCTGTGCCTTCTCTTTTGAGGCTACACACTTAGACATACACGCAACATGAAAGCTTTTCGACTTACAACGTGTTGTTTAGGAAAAACAAGATAATTTCGCACGATGCGGGATTTCCTTAAAACGTGATTTTCTGAAAAATTTTGACGAAAGAAAATTCTCCTTTCGGTTCTCTTTAGATGCTACATGTTAAGACGTACACGCCACAACAATTCGTTTCGAGATACAACGTGTAGTTTTGGAGATACAAGCTAATTTTGTACGATGCGTTATTTCTTCTCGTAAAGAGTTTCCAATGCGTACGTATATGTCTTTACTCTGCAAAACTGTATTTCCTTATGAAGTGGTATTCTTACATATCCTTTCGAGAGAAAACTGTCCTGTGCCTTCTCTTTTGAGGCTACACACTTAGACATACACGCAACATGAAAGCTTTTCGACTTACAACGTGTTGTTTAGGAAAAACAAGATAATTTCGCACGATGCGGGATTTCCTTAAAACGTGATTTTCTGAAAAATTTTGACGAAAGAAAATTCTCCTTTTGGTTCTCTTTAGATGCTACATGTTAAGACGTACACGCCACAACAATTCTTTTCGAGATACAACGTGTAGTTTTGGAGATACAAGCTAATTTTGTACGATGCGTTATTTCTTCTCGTAAAGAGTTTCCAATGCGTACGTATATGTCTTTACTCTGCAAAACTGTATTTCCTTATGAAGTGGTATTCTTACATATCCTTTCGAGAGAAAACTGTCCTGTGCCTTCTCTTTTGAGGCTACACACTTAGACATACACGCAACATGAAAGCTTTTCGACTTACAACGTGTTGTTTAGGAAAAACAAGATAATTTCGCACGATGCGGGATTTCCTTAAAACGTGATTTTCTGAAAAATTTTGACGAAAGAAAATTCTCCTTTTGGTTCTCTTTAGATGCTACATGTTAAGACGTACACGCCACAACAATTCTTTTCGAGATACAACGTGTAGTTTTGGAGATACAAGCTAATTTTGTACGATGCGTTATTTCTTCTCGTAAAGAGTTTCCAATGCGTACGTATATGTCTTTACTCTGCAAAACTGTATTTCCTTATGAAGTGGTATTCTTACATATCCTTTCGAGAGAAAACTGTCCTGTGCCTTCTCTTTTGAGGCTACACACTTAGACATACACGCAACATGAAAGCTTTTCGACTTACAACGTGTTGTTTAGGAAAAACAAGATAATTTCGCACGATGCGGGATTTCCTTAAAACGTGATTTTCTGAAAAATTTTGACGAAAGAAAATTCTCCTTTTGGTTCTCTTTAGATGCTACATGTTAAGACGTACACGCCACAACAATTCTTTTCGAGATACAACGTGTAGTTTTGGAGATACAAGCTAATTTTGTACGATGCGTTATTTCTTCTCGTAAAGAGTTTCCAATGCGTACGTATATGTCTTTACTCTGCAAAACTGTATTTCCTTATGAAGTGGTATTCTTACATATCCTTTCGAGAGAAAACTGTCCTGTGCCTTCTCTTTTGAGGCTACACACTTAGACATACACGCAACATGAAAGCTTTTCGACTTACAACGTGTTGTTTAGGAAAAACAAGATAATTTCGCACGATGCGGGATTTCCTTAAAACGTGATTTTCTGAAAAATTTTGACGAAAGAAAATTCTCCTTTCGGTTCTCTTTAGATGCTACATGTTAAGACGTACACGCCACAACAATTCTTTTCGAGATACAACGTGTAGTTTTGGAGATACAAGCTAATTTTGTACGATGCGTTATTTCTTCTCGTAAAGAGTTTCCAATGCGTACGTATATGTCTTTACTCTGCAAAACTGTATTTCCTTATGAAGTGGTATTCTTACATATCCTTTCGAGAGAAAACTGTCCTGTGCCTTCTCTTTTGAGGCTACACACTTAGACATACACGCAACATGAAAGCTTTTCGACTTACAACGTGTTGTTTAGGAAAAACAAGATAATTTCGCACGATGCGGGATTTCCTTAAAACGTGATTTTCTGAAAAATTTTGACGAAAGAAAATTCTCCTTTCGGTTCTCTTTAGATGCTACATGTTAAGACGTACACGCCACAACAATTCTTTTCGAGATACAACGTGTAGTTTTGGAGATACAAGCTAATTTTGTACGATGCGTTATTTCTTCTCGTAAAGAGTTTCCAATGCGTACGTATATGTCTTTACTCTGCAAAACTGTATTTCCTTATGAAGTGGTATTCTTACATATCCTTTCGAGAGAAAACTGTCCTGTGCCTTCTCTTTTGAGGCTACACACTTAGACATACACGCAACATGAAAGCTTTTCGACTTACAACGTGTTGTTTAGGAAAAACAAGATAATTTCGCACGATGCGGGATTTCCTTAAAACGTGATTTTCTGAAAAATTTTGACGAAAGAAAATTCTCCTTTTGGTTCTCTTTAGATGCTACATGTTAAGACGTACACGCCACAACAATTCTTTTCGAGATACAACGTGTAGTTTTGGAGATACAAGCTAATTTTGTACGATGCGTTATTTCTTCTCGTAAAGAGTTTCCAATGCGTACGTATATGTCTTTACTCTGCAAAACTGTATTTCCTTATGAAGTGGTATTCTTACATATCCTTTCGAGAGAAAACTGTCCTGTGCCTTCTCTTTTGAGGCTACACACTTAGACATACACGCAACATGAAAGCTTTTCGACTTACAACGTGTTGTTTAGGAAAAACAAGATAATTTCGCACGATGCGGGATTTCCTTAAAACGTGATTTTCTGAAAAATTTTGACGAAAGAAAATTCTCCTTTCGGTTCTCTTTAGATGCTACATGTTAAGACGTACACGCCACAACAATTCTTTTCGAGATACAACGTGTAGTTTTGGAGATACAAGCTAATTTTGTACGATGCGTTATTTCTTCTCGTAAAGAGTTTCCAATGCGTACGTATATGTCTTTACTCTGCAAAACTGTATTTCCTTATGAAGTGGTATTCTTACATATCCTTTCGAGAGAAAACTGTCCTGTGCCTTCTCTTTTGAGGCTACACACTTAGACATACACGCAACATGAAAGCTTTTCGACTTACAACGTGTTGTTTAGGAAAAACAAGATAATTTCGCACGATGCGGGATTTCCTTAAAACGTGATTTTCTGAAAAATTTTGACGAAAGAAAATTCTCCTTTTGGTTCTCTTTAGATGCTACATGTTAAGACGTACACGCCACAACAATTCTTTTCGAGATACAACGTGTAGTTTTGGAGATACAAGCTAATTTTGTACGATGCGTTATTTCTTCTCGTAAAGAGTTTCCAATGCGTACGTATATGTCTTTACTCTGCAAAACTGTATTTCCTTATGAAGTGGTATTCTTACATATCCTTTCGAGAGAAAACTGTCCTGTGCCTTCTCTTTTGAGGCTACACACTTAGACATACACGCAACATGAAAGCTTTTCGACTTACAACGTGTTGTTTAGGAAAAACAAGATAATTTCGCACGATGCGGGATTTCCTTAAAACGTGATTTTCTGAAAAATTTTGACGAAAGAAAATTCTCCTTTTGGTTCTCTTTAGATGCTACATGTTAAGACGTACACGCCACAACAATTCTTTTCGAGATACAACGTGTAGTTTTGGAGATACAAGCTAATTTTGTACGATGCGTTATTTCTTCTCGTAAAGAGTTTCCAATGCGTACGTATATGTCTTTACTCTGCAAAACTGTATTTCCTTATGAAGTGGTATTCTTACATATCCTTTCGAGAGAAAACTGTCCTGTGCCTTCTCTTTTGAGGCTACACACTTAGACATACACGCAACATGAAAGCTTTTCGACTTACAACGTGTTGTTTAGGAAAAACAAGATAATTTCGCACGATGCGGGATTTCCTTAAAACGTGATTTTCTGAAAAATTTTGACGAAAGAAAATTCTCCTTTTGGTTCTCTTTAGATGCTACATGTTAAGACGTACACGCCACAACAATTCTTTTCGAGATACAACGTGTAGTTTTGAAGATACAAGCTAATTTTGTACGATGCGTTATTTCTTCTCGTAAAGAGTTTCCAATGCGTACGTATATGTCTTTACTCTGCAAAACTGTATTTCCTTATGAAGTGGTATTCTTACATATCCTTTCGAGAGAAAACTGTCCTGTGCCTTCTCTTTTGAGGCTACACACTTAGACATACACGCAACATGAAAGCTTTTCGACTTACAACGTGTTGTTTAGGAAAAACAAGATAATTTCGCACGATGCGGGATTTCCTTAAAACGTGATTTTCTGAAAAATTTTGACGAAAGAAAATTCTCCTTTTGGTTCTCTTTAGATGCTACATGTTAAGACGTACACGCCACAACAATTCTTTTCGAGATACAACGTGTAGTTTTGGAGATACAAGCTAATTTTGTACGATGCGTTATTTCTTCTCGTAAAGAGTTTCCAATGCGTACGTATATGTCTTTACTCTGCAAAACTGTATTTCCTTATGAAGTGGTATTCTTACATATCCTTTCGAGAGAAAACTGTCCTGTGCCTTCTCTTTTGAGGCTACACACTTAGACATACACGCAACATGAAAGCTTTTCGACTTACAACGTGTTGTTTAGGAAAAACAAGATAATTTCGCACGATGCGGGATTTCCTTAAAACGTGATTTTCTGAAAAATTTTGACGAAAGAAAATTCTCCTTTTGGTTCTCTTTAGATGCTACATGTTAAGACGTACACGCCACAACAATTCTTTTCGAGATACAACGTGTAGTTTTGGAGATACAAGCTAATTTTGTACGATGCGTTATTTCTTCTCGTAAAGAGTTTCCAATGCGTACGTATATGTCTTTACTCTGCAAAACTGTATTTCCTTATGAAGTGGTATTCTTACATATCCTTTCGAGAGAAAACTGTCCTGTGCCTTCTCTTTTGAGGCTACACACTTAGACATACACGCAACATGAAAGCTTTTCGACTTACAACGTGTTGTTTAGGAAAAACAAGATAATTTCGCACGATGCGGGATTTCCTTAAAACGTGATTTTCTGAAAAATTTTGACGAAAGAAAATTCTCCTTTCGGTTCTCTTTAGATGCTACATGTTAAGACGTACACGCCACAACAATTCTTTTCGAGATACAACGTGTAGTTTTGGAGATACAAGCTAATTTTGTACGATGCGTTATTTCTTCTCGTAAAGAGTTTCCAATGCGTACGTATATGTCTTTACTCTGCAAAACTGTATTTCCTTATGAAGTGGTATTCTTACATATCCTTTCGAGAGAAAACTGTCCTGTGCCTTCTCTTTTGAGGCTACACACTTAGACATACACGCAACATGAAAGCTTTTCGACTTACAACGTGTTGTTTAGGAAAAACAAGATAATTTCGCACGATGCGGGATTTCCTTAAAACGTGATTTTCTGAAAAATTTTGACGAAAGAAAATTCTCCTTTTGGTTCTCTTTAGATGCTACATGTTAAGACGTACACGCCACAACAATTCTTTTCGAGATACAACGTGTAGTTTTGGAGATACAAGCTAATTTTGTACGATGCGTTATTTCTTCTCGTAAAGAGTTTCCAATGCGTACGTATATGTCTTTACTCTGCAAAACTGTATTTCCTTATGAAGTGGTATTCTTACATATCCTTTCGAGAGAAAACTGTCCTGTGCCTTCTCTTTTGAGGCTACACACTTAGACATACACGCAACATGAAAGCTTTTCGACTTACAACGTGTTGTTTAGGAAAAACAAGATAATTTCGCACGATGCGGGATTTCCTTAAAACGTGATTTTCTGAAAAATTTTGACGAAAGAAAATTCTCCTTTTGGTTCTCTTTAGATGCTACATGTTAAGACGTACACGCCACAACAATTCTTTTCGAGATACAACGTGTAGTTTTGGAGATACAAGCTAATTTTGTACGATGCGTTATTTCTTCTCGTAAAGAGTTTCCAATGCGTACGTATATGTCTTTACTCTGCAAAACTGTATTTCCTTATGAAGTGGTATTCTTACATATCCTTTCGAGAGAAAACTGTCCTGTGCCTTCTCTTTTGAGGCTACACACTTAGACATACACGCAACATGAAAGCTTTTCGACTTACAACGTGTTGTTTAGGAAAAACAAGATAATTTCGCACGATGCGGGATTTCCTTAAAACGTGATTTTCTGAAAAATTTTGACGAAAGAAAATTCTCCTTTCGGTTCTCTTTAGATGCTACATGTTAAGACGTACACGCCACAACAATTCTTTTCGAGATACAACGTGTAGTTTTGGAGATACAAGCTAATTTTGTACGATGCGTTATTTCTTCTCGTAAAGAGTTTCCAATGCGTACGTATATGTCTTTACTCTGCAAAACTGTATTTCCTTATGAAGTGGTATTCTTACATATCCTTTCGAGAGAAAACTGTCCTGTGCCTTCTCTTTTGAGGCTACACACTTAGACATACACGCAACATGAAAGCTTTTCGACTTACAACGTGTTGTTTAGGAAAAACAAGATAATTTCGCACGATGCGGGATTTCCTTAAAACGTGATTTTCTGAAAAATTTTGACGAAAGAAAATTCTCCTTTTGGTTCTCTTTAGATGCTACATGTTAAGACGTACACGCCACAACAATTCTTTTCGAGATACAACGTGTAGTTTTGGAGATACAAGCTAATTTTGTACGATGCGTTATTTCTTCTCGTAAAGAGTTTCCAATGCGTACGTATATGTCTTTACTCTGCAAAACTGTATTTCCTTATGAAGTGGTATTCTTACATATCCTTTCGAGAGAAAACTGTCCTGTGCCTTCTCTTTTGAGGCTACACACTTAGACATACACGCAACATGAAAGCTTTTCGACTTACAACGTGTTGTTTAGGAAAAACAAGATAATTTCGCACGATGTGGGATTTCCTTAAAACGTGATTTTCTGAAAAATTTTGACGAAAGAAAAT
Source organism: Apodemus sylvaticus (assembly GCF_947179515.1). Classification (NCBI taxonomy): domain Eukaryota; kingdom Metazoa; phylum Chordata; class Mammalia; order Rodentia; family Muridae; genus Apodemus; species Apodemus sylvaticus. The sequence goes on from NW_026263460.1 coordinate 249,837, forward strand.
TCTCCTTTCGGTTCTCTTTAGATGCTACATGTTAAGACGTACACGCCACAACAATTCTTTTCGAGATACAACGTGTAGTTTTGGAGATACAAGCTAATTTTGTACGATGCGTTATTTCTTCTCGTAAAGAGTTTCCAATGCGTACGTATATGTCTTTACTCTGCAAAACTGTATTTCCTTATGAAGTGGTATTCTTACATATCCTTTCGAGAGAAAACTGTCCTGTGCCTTCTCTTTTGAGGCTACACACTTAGACATACACGCAACATGAAAGCTTTTCGACTTACAACGTGTTGTTTAGGAAAAACAAGATAATTTCGCACGATGCGGGATTTCCTTAAAACGTGATTTTCTGAAAAATTTTGACGAAAGAAAATTCTCCTTTTGGTTCTCTTTAGATGCTACATGTTAAGACGTACACGCCACAACAATTCGTTTCGAGATACAACGTGTAGTTTTGGAGATACAAGCTAATTTTGTACGATGCGTTATTTCTTCTCGTAAAGAGTTTCCAATGCGTACGTATATGTCTTTACTCTGCAAAACTGTATTTCCTTATGAAGTGGTATTCTTACATATCCTTTCGAGAGAAAACTGTCCTGTGCCTTCTCTTTTGAGGCTACACACTTAGACATACACGCAACATGAAAGCTTTTCGACTTACAACGCGTTGTTTAGGAAAAACAAGATAATTTCGCACGATGCGGGATTTCCTTAAAACGTGATTTTCTGAAAAATTTTGACGAAAGAAAATTCTCCTTTCGGTTCTCTTTAGATGCTACATGTTAAGACGTACACGCCACAACAATTCGTTTCGAGATACAACGTGTAGTTTTGGAGATACAAGCTAATTTTGTACGATGCGTTATTTCTTCTCGTAAAGAGTTTCCAATGCGTACGTATATGTCTTTACTCTGCAAAACTGTATTTCCTTATGAAGTGGTATTCTTACATATCCTTTCGAGAGAAAACTGTCCTGTGCCTTCTCTTTTGAGGCTACACACTTAGACATACACGCAACATGAAAGCTTTTCGACTTACAACGTGTTGTTTAGGAAAAACAAGATAATTTCGCACGATGCGGGATTTCCTTAAAACGTGATTTTCTGAAAAATTTTGACGAAAGAAAATTCCCCTTTTGGTTCTCTTTAGATGCTACATGTTAAGACGTACACGCCACAACAATTCTTTTCGAGATACAACGTGTAGTTTTGGAGATACAAGCTAATTTTGTACGATGCGTTATTTCTTCTCGTAAAGAGTTTCCAATGCGTACGTATATGTCTTTACTCTGCAAAACTGTATTTCCTTATGAAGTGGTATTCTTACATATCCTTTCGAGAGAAAACTGTCCTGTGCCTTCTCTTTTGAGGCTACACACTTAGACATACACGCAACATGAAAGCTTTTCGACTTACAACGTGTTGTTTAGGAAAAACAAGATAATTTCGCACGATGCGGGATTTCCTTAAAACGTGATTTTCTGAAAAATTTTGACGAAAGAAAATTCTCCTTTTGGTTCTCTTTAGATGCTACATGTTAAGACGTACACGCCACAACAATTCTTTTCGAGATACAACGTGTAGTTTTGGAGATACAAGCTAATTTTGTACGATGCGTTATTTCTTCTCGTAAAGAGTTTCCAATGCGTACGTATATGTCTTTACTCTGCAAAACTGTATTTCCTTATGAAGTGGTATTCTTACATATCCTTTCGAGAGAAAACTGTCCTGTGCCTTCTCTTTTGAGGCTACACACTTAGACATACACGCAACATGAAAGCTTTTCGACTTACAACGTGTTGTTTAGGAAAAACAAGATAATTTCGCACGATGCGGGATTTCCTTAAAACGTGATTTTCTGAAAAATTTTGACGAAAGAAAATTCTCCTTTTGGTTCTCTTTAGATGCTACATGTTAAGACGTACACGCCACAACAATTCTTTTCGAGATACAACGTGTAGTTTTGGAGATACAAGCTAATTTTGTACGATGCGTTATTTCTTCTCGTAAAGAGTTTCCAATGCGTACGTATATGTCTTTACTCTGCAAAACTGTATTTCCTTATGAAGTGGTATTCTTACATATCCTTTCGAGAGAAAACTGTCCTGTGCCTTCTCTTTTGAGGCTACACACTTAGACATACACGCAACATGAAAGCTTTTCGACTTACAACGTGTTGTTTAGGAAAAACAAGATAATTTCGCACGATGCGGGATTTCCTTAAAACGTGATTTTCTGAAAAATTTTGACGAAAGAAAATTCTCCTTTCGGTTCTCTTTAGATGCTACATGTTAAGACGTACACGCCACAACAATTCTTTTCGAGATACAACGTGTAGTTTTGGAGATACAAGCTAATTTTGTACGATGCGTTATTTCTTCTCGTAAAGAGTTTCCAATGCGTACGTATATGTCTTTACTCTGCAAAACTGTATTTCCTTATGAAGTGGTATTCTTACATATCCTTTCGAGAGAAAACTGTCCTGTGCCTTCTCTTTTGAGGCTACACACTTAGACATACACGCAACATGAAAGCTTTTCGACTTACAACGTGTTGTTTAGGAAAAACAAGATAATTTCGCACGATGCGGGATTTCCTTAAAACGTGATTTTCTGAAAAATTTTGACGAAAGAAAATTCTCCTTTTGGTTCTCTTTAGATGCTACATGTTAAGACATACACGCCACAACAATTCTTTTCGAGATACAACGTGTAGTTTTGGAGATACAAGCTAATTTTGTACGATGCGTTATTTCTTCTCGTAAAGAGTTTCCAATGCGTACGTATATGTCTTTACTCTGCAAAACTGTATTTCCTTATGAAGTGGTATTCTTACATATCCTTTCGAGAGAAAACTGTCCTGTGCCTTCTCTTTTGAGGCTACACACTTAGACATACACGCAACATGAAAGCTTTTCGACTTACAACGTGTTGTTTAGGAAAAACAAGATAATTTCGCACGATGCGGGATTTCCTTAAAACGTGATTTTCTGAAAAATTTTGACGAAAGAAAATTCTCCTTTTGGTTCTCTTTAGATGCTACATGTTAAGACGTACACGCCACAACAATTCGTTTCGAGATACAACGTGTAGTTTTGGAGATACAAGCTAATTTTGTACGATGCGTTATTTCTTCTCGTAAAGAGTTTCCAATGCGTACGTATATGTCTTTACTCTGCAAAACTGTATTTCCTTATGAAGTGGTATTCTTACATATCCTTTCGAGAGAAAACTGTCCTGTGCCTTCTCTTTTGAGGCTACACACTTAGACATACACGCAACATGAAAGCTTTTCGACTTACAACGTGTTGTTTAGGAAAAACAAGATAATTTCGCACGATGCGGGATTTCCTTAAAACGTGATTTTCTGAAAAATTTTGACGAAAGAAAATTCTCCTTTTGGTTCTCTTTAGATGCTACATGTTAAGACGTACACGCCACAACAATTCTTTTCGAGATACAACGTGTAGTTTTGGAGATACAAGCTAATTTTGTACGATGCGTTATTTCTTCTCGTAAAGAGATTCCAATGCGTACGTATATGTCTTTACTCTGCAAAACTGTATTTCCTTATGAAGTGGTATTCTTACATATCCTTTCGAGAGAAAACTGTCCTGTGCCTTCTCTTTTGAGGCTACACACTTAGACATACACGCAACATGAAAGCTTTTCGACTTACAACGTGTTGTTTAGGAAAAACAAGATAATTTCGCACGATGCGGGATTTCCTTAAAACGTGATTTTCTGAAAAATTTTGACGAAAGAAAATTCTCCTTTTGGTTCTCTTTAGATGCTACATGTTAAGACGTACACGCCACAACAATTCTTTTCGAGATACAACGTGTAGTTTTGGAGATACAAGCTAATTTTGTACGATGCGTTATTTCTTCTCGTAAAGAGTTTCCAATGCGTACGTATATGTCTTTACTCTGCAAAACTGTATTTCCTTATGAAGTGGTATTCTTACATATCCTTTCGAGAGAAAACTGTCCTGTGCCTTCTCTTTTGAGGCTACACACTTAGACATACACGCAACATGAAAGCTTTTCGACTTACAACGTGTTGTTTAGGAAAAACAAGATAATTTCGCACGATGCGGGATTTCCTTAAAACGTGATTTTCTGAAAAATTTTGACGAAAGAAAATTCTCCTTTTGGTTCTCTTTAGATGCTACATGTTAAGACGTACACGCCACAACAATTCTTTTCGAGATACAACGTGTAGTTTTGGAGATACAAGCTAATTTTGTACGATGCGTTATTTCTTCTCGTAAAGAGTTTCCAATGCGTACGTATATGTCTTTACTCTGCAAAACTGTATTTCCTTATGAAGTGGTATTCTTACATATCCTTTCGAGAGAAAACTGTCCTGTGCCTTCTCTTTTGAGGCTACACACTTAGACATACACGCAACATGAAAGCTTTTCGACTTACAACGTGTTGTTTAGGAAAAACAAGATAATTTCGCACGATGCGGGATTTCCTTAAAACGTGATTTTCTGAAAAATTTTGACGAAAGAAAATTCTCCTTTCGGTTCTCTTTAGATGCTACATGTTAAGACGTACACGCCACAACAATTCTTTTCGAGATACAACGTGTAGTTTTGGAGATACAAGCTAATTTTGTACGATGCGTTATTTCTTCTCGTAAAGAGTTTCCAATGCGTACGTATATGTCTTTACTCTGCAAAACTGTATTTCCTTATGAAGTGGTATTCTTACATATCCTTTCGAGAGAAAACTGTCCTGTGCCTTCTCTTTTGAGGCTACACACTTAGACATACACGCAACATGAAAGCTTTTCGACTTACAACGTGTTGTTTAGGAAAAACAAGATAATTTCGCACGATGCGGGATTTCCTTAAAACGTGATTTTCTGAAAAATTTTGACGAAAGAAAATTCTCCTTTTGGTTCTCTTTAGATGCTACATGTTAAGACGTACACGCCACAACAATTCTTTTCGAGATACAACGTGTAGTTTTGGAGATACAAGCTAATTTTGTACGATGCGTTATTTCTTCTCGTAAAGAGTTTCCAATGCGTACGTATATGTCTTTACTCTGCAAAACTGTATTTCCTTATGAAGTGGTATTCTTACATATCCTTTCGAGAGAAAACTGTCCTGTGCCTTCTCTTTTGAGGCTACACACTTAGACATACACGCAACATGAAAGCTTTTCGACTTACAACGTGTTGTTTAGGAAAAACAAGATAATTTCGCACGATGCGGGATTTCCTTAAAACGTGATTTTCTGAAAAATTTTGACGAAAGAAAATTCTCCTTTCGGTTCTCTTTAGATGCTACATGTTAAGACGTACACGCCACAACAATTCTTTTCGAGATACAACGTGTAGTTTTGGAGATACAAGCTAATTTTGTACGATGCGTTATTTCTTCTCGTAAAGAGTTTCCAATGCGTACGTATATGTCTTTATTCTGCAAAACTGTATTTCCTTATGAAGTGGTATTCTTACATATCCTTTCGAGAGAAAACTGTCCTGTGCCTTCTCTTTTGAGGCTACACACTTAGACATACAC